>NW_006408620.1:5366101-5367383 GCF_000296735.1 Chrysochloris asiatica | reverse complement strand
TTTTTAAAAAAAAAAAACAAGATTAAGAATCATAAATTTTACTCTCTCTTTATATAATTTGGCCAGCAGCTAATAAGGCTTCTTAGGAAATTAGCAGAAATTAAAAAATGTGACAAACATACAAGTCCCCCTTTAGAAATCACACAGTTGTTTATGAGAACATGTCCACAATATTTTCTTACCATAAAAATGATTTTTAAATGTATCTAGCACAAATCACATCTGCTGCTGTAACTTGATTTATATAGCATATGTTTATAATTTATTTTTTATGTTGTTGAGAACACAAGCAAAACATACACCAATACACTAAGTTTCTACATGGAGGTTTTCGTGGCACTGATTACAATCTTGGAGTTACACACCGTTCTTACCCGTCCTTTTCCAACTTGTCTCTCCCCCATTCATGTAAACTCACCGCCCAACCAGGTTCTGACCTTTGGAATACTGTTGTCAATTTGATCCCATACAGACAGTTCTTAAAAGAGACACTCAGTGCCTAAAGCAGACATTCTTTACTAATTAAGCTAAATGATAGTTTCAACGAGACCTCAAGGGGCATTTTTGGTTTGAAGTTTAAAGATGATCTCAGGGCAGTTGTTTCATGGGTTCATTCACCCTCCCTAGCTCCCGGAAGTCTGGAATCCATGAGAATTCGAAATTCTGTTCTAAATTTTCTCCTTTTAGATCACAATTCTTTATAGCAGCTTTGATCAAAATGTGCTGTAATGGTACCTGGGCACTAGCCACTTACTCTGCTCTCATGGCAAAAGAGGTAGTTGTTCATAGAGGCAATTAGTCACGCATTCCATTTCTTCTTCCTTATAGCAAAATTTTAGAGCCCAGGTGTGCCGCCATAGGATAAGCACTGTACTGCTATCCCAAGGTTGGCTGTTCAAACCCACAAGTCGCTCTTTGAAACCCTATATAGGGTCACTATGAGTTCTAAAGGAGCTCTGGTAGCATTGTGGTTACAAGCTGGACTGCTAACCTTAAGGTCAGCAGTTTAAAACGACCAGTCTTTCTGCGGGAGAAAGATGAGGCTTTCTGCTCCTATAAAGATTTACAACCTGACTATCACTCTGAGTCAGAACCAACTCCACAGCACTCCACCACCACCATCATGAGTTGGAACCAACTTAGTGGCACATAACAAAAATATTGCTAAATTTTAAGTCAACGTATTTTATAAACATTTGCAAAGAGGTATGAATGCAAATAAATTCTAAATAAAAATCATGGTAACCTGATTGTGCTATAAGCATTATGTTTTTAATTTTTT
>NW_006408620.1:5363003-5364446 GCF_000296735.1 Chrysochloris asiatica | reverse complement strand
ATCGGGCTGCGAGTCTCAAGGTCAGCAGCTTGAAACTACCAGCTGTTCCGCAGGAGAAAGATGAGGCTTTCTGCTTCCGTAAAGATTTACAGCCTCGGAAACCCTGTACAGGGTTGGAACCGACTCCACGGCACATAACAACAACAAAATACACACACACACAGAGTGTCCTGGTATGGTGCTGTGGGTTAATGGTGCCCTGAACTGCAAGGTCGGTGGTTCAAGCTCACCAGCTGCTCCTTGGAAACCCTATACCCTTATATTTAGCTATGAAAATCAAGCAGCTATTCAGTAATATATCTGTTAGAAGTCCTAGTGACACAATGGTAAGCAAGCACTCAGCTGCTAACCAGAAGGTCAGTCGTTTGAACCCACTAGCCACTCCTCAGGAGAAAAATGTGACAGTCTGTTTCTGTTAAAATTTATACAACAGACACTTACAGCATTGCAAATCCTATTCTGTTAAGTGCCGTGGAGTCAACTCATAGGGTCAACTGTATAGGGTTTCTGAGGAGTGACTGGTGGGGTTTGAATCTCCGACCTTATAGCAGTCCATTGTTTATCCTACAGCACCACACCAGGACCCCTTGAAGTGCGATAGGGCAGTTCTACTCCTTGGTGGCAATCAGTTGTGACTGAGACTTCAGTCTAATAGAAGGGATCAGTCCAGGAGGAAGCAAAGCAGAGACTGGTAACATCAGAGAAAAGACCAGGAAACAATATCCAAGGACAAGGAAGGAAATGTAAACAGTAAGATATAATTAATCAGCCACAGAGCAAACGCCTTTAAGGGGATCTGTTCATTTTATGGACAAAAAAAATATTAGGAATCCAATTTAAAAACCAGACCTACTAAGCTGCTTGAGACTAGAGGACTCCCTGAAAGTATGCCCTGAGATTACTCTTCAAACCTTGAACCAAAACTAACCCCTGAGTTTACCTTGTAGCTAAATAACAAATTAGCTCAGAAAATAATAAACATCACCCATAAATATTATGCTCCTTTAAAAAAAAAAACATCATCTGTATGAAACAAAACCATCAACAAGTACTTTAAAACAAAGATGGGAGTGTAACCCCGCAGAGAAACAAGATAAACTGAAATGAAACCATCAGAATGGAAACCATGTGGACACATATAATGAAGAATGTAACCAATGTCATTGAACAACTTGTGTAGAAATTGCTGAATGGGAACCTAAACTGCTGTGTAAATTTTCACTGAAAAGGCAATAAGATAATGTAGATATAGACAAAAACAACAACCCAATTCTGAAGGCAAAAGACCCAAGAATAAGAATACTAGGCTGTTGTAGATTAAATACAAAAGTCAGGGGGAAAGAGATGGAAAAGCAAACTGCACAAATGAAGTGTAAAAGGAAATGGAGCTAAAGGCAAGCAAGTCAGATTAAGCTCAGATCTCTCAGCAGGAACCATGCAAGC
>NW_006408620.1:5320113-5359868 GCF_000296735.1 Chrysochloris asiatica | reverse complement strand
TGAAATGATGTACAATAGAATGAATGTAAAACTAATGTTCCCTCATATAAACTATCACACAATAAAAATAAAAATAAAAGTGATAGAAAAAAAATTACAATGTTTCCCATTAACCTTTGAAGAGTTGTACTTTAGAATATTCTGAAAGTATGATGGTAACTTTGGAAATTATTTGCTTTTCAACATCTTTAACAATCCTGGTCTAAAGGAAGGAAGGAGGCATCTGACATGCAAGGAGTTTAGTAATTATTAAATGACAAAAAAAATTCATTACCATTGAGTTCATTATGATTCAAAGGGACTCCAGTGGGCAAAGTAAAACTACCATATAGGTAGAATCTCCACTGAGTTGTATCCAGTCTGTCTAGGCGGGACTGATGAAATGAAATGCAGACGGGTCTCTTGTGATACAATAATGAATAATTGTTATCAGGACTGATTGTGAGGATTGGAAATGTAATGGTAGACATTTTATAGCAAGGATGGGAGTGATTAACTTTTCAGTCTAGGAGCCGAGGTCCCTAGGACCATCACTGGAGAACAGCGGAGAGTGAGACCCTACCCAGAGAAGCAGTGATGCCTGAGATGGAGGCAGAGATGATGATGTGGTGAGATGGAGCAGCTGGAGACTTTAGATCCAGAGAGAGAGAGGGGCTGTGTGCTGAAGACCAGGGGTGGGGGTGGGGGTAGGTTTGCAGTATATACCCTTTGATTGGTTGATGATGCATGGAGGGGATTGTAACCATGGCAATGAAAGGATATATGATAGAATGAATGTAAAACTAATGTTCCCCCATGTAAACTATCACATAATTCACAATGAAACATTTATAAACAAAAAACAAACCTCCTTATAGGGTTTCCAAGACTGCTATCGATTTTGATGGAAGCAGACTGCCATGTCGTTCTCCCAAGGAGTGACTGATAGGTTTGAACTGCCAACCTTTCAGTCAGAAGCTGAGCACTTAAGCACTGTGTCATCAGGTCTCCTTAGGAAACCCCATGTAGCAGTTCTACTCTGCCCTCTCTGCTCTCTATGACCAGGATTGACTTGATAGCAATTGTTGTTAAGTGCCATTGAATCAGTTCCGACACATAGCAGCCCTGTATAGGATTTCCGAGGAGCGGGCAGTGAGCTTGAACTGCCAACCTTGTGGTTCAAACCGACCTTGCAGTTCATCCCATTAATGCACAGGGCCATACCAGGACTCCTGGTAGCAATAAGATTAAATAATAATAAGATGCATTATTAAATTAAAAATTAAACAGAGATAAACTATTATTGATGTTTGGGTCTAAGTGTCTAAAACAAATTATCACTAAACTTGTATTTGCAATCTGAAAAGCACAATTTGAGGTCTAATAAATATTTTTAAATTTCTGTATTTTATGTATGTACAACCTATATAGGAGTCCTGGTGTGGTGCTGTGGGCTAATGTGTCAGAAGGCAAAGTCATTTGAACTGCAAGGTTAGTAGTTCAAGCTCGCCAGCTGCTCCTTGGGAAC
This sequence comes from Chrysochloris asiatica, assembly GCF_000296735.1. Taxonomy (NCBI): domain Eukaryota; kingdom Metazoa; phylum Chordata; class Mammalia; order Afrosoricida; family Chrysochloridae; genus Chrysochloris; species Chrysochloris asiatica. The sequence goes on along the minus strand of NW_006408620.1, from coordinate 5,358,361 downwards.
CCTATACAAGGTCGCTATAGGTTGGAATTAACTTGGCGGCACTTAACAACAACAAAAAACACATACTTATGTACACATATATATTAAATTTCCATATTTTATGTATGTAAACATATATACAGATTCCTGGTGTGGCACTGTGAGTTAATGCATCAGACTGCAAAGCTGTATGACCTGCAAGGTCAGAAGTTCAAGCTCCCCAGCTGCTGCTCGAAAACCCAATACAGGGTCGCTATAGGTTGGACTCAACTCATCGGCCCTTAACAACAACAACAACAACACATATATATGGAAAGCGTGTTGGCTCCATACAATAAGTACTGGACTGTGAACCACAAGTTCCATGATTTGAGACTGCCAGCCGCTCTGTGAGAGAATGATGAGGTTTTCTGCTCCCTTGAAGATTTAAAGCCTTAGAGACCCTGTACAGGGTCGCTATGATTCCGAACCGACTCAATGGCATCCTACAACAATAATAACACATATATGCACTATCATTATTTGTGGATCGACTTATGTATGTTCCATAAACTACCAGCTTTTAATATTTAATCCAGTCGGGTCAAAATTCAAACTCTAATTTGTTATATAGTGTTGTTAGGTGCTGTTGAGTCCATTTGGACTCAGCGGTCCTGTGTACAACAGAGTAACACACTGCTTGGTTTTGTGTCACCCACAATCATTGCTATGGTTGAGACCATTGTTGTAGCCCATGCCAGTCCATCTCACTGAAGATCATCCTCTTTTCTCCTGACCATCGACTTTACCAAGCATGAGGTCCTCTTCTAGGGACTGGTCCCTGCTGACAACATGTCCAAAGTATATGAGACAAAGTTTCACCAACCTCTCACTATGGTGCATTCTGGTTGTACTTCTTCTAAGACAGTTGATTCATTCTTCTCTCAGTCCATATTCTTCCCCAACACCATAATTCAAGTGCAACAATTCTTCTGTAGTGCTTCTTCTTTGTTGTTGTTAAGTGCCATAGAGTTGGAAGCTTGTATCTTGTTCCTGAGGAGCAGTCCAGTGCTTATCCTGTAGCACCATACCAGGGCTCCTCCTTATTCATTGTTGTTGTTAAGTGCCATGGAGTCAGTTCCAACTCATAGGGTTTCGGAGGCTTTAACTCTTTGTGGGAGCAGAAAGGCCCAATTTTCTCATATGGAGCAGCTGGTGAGCTCGAACCACCCACTTTGTGGTTTGTAGTGCAATACTTATCATACAGAATCACCATGTTCCTTTCTTATTCATTGTTGTTGTTGAGTACCATGGAGTCAGTTCACAGCAACCTTTGTATAGGGTTTCCAAGAAGTAGCTGGAATTTGAACCACAGACTTTCTGGCTACCAGTCCAGTGCATACCCTACAGTGCCACATCAGGACTCCTCTTAGCTATTTATTTGTGAGCTCCAAAGCAGAAAGGTTTTATTTTGTTGACAGCAATTGGTATATTCCACACTCCTATCCATTTTTTAAAGTTTTTTATTTTTGATCTCTTCTGGATCCTTGCTACTCAAAGTGTGATCAGCGGTCTCGGCACCTTGAACTTGTTAGGAATTTAATTTAGTGGTACAGTTAAGCACTCGACTACTAGCCTAAAGGTTGGCTGTTGGAACCCACTCAGGGGCCTGACGATCTGCTTCTCAAAGACCACAGCCTTGAAAACCTCGTGGAATGTCATTCTACTCTGCACTCAGAAGGTCACCACGAGACAGAATCGACCCCATGGCCACTTACAACAAGGATGCGCATGAGATTTTGCATTTCTTACAGATTCTTAGGGTATGCCAGTGTTACTTTGAGAAGCAAACAAGGTTGCATCATCTGCCTATCACAGGTTGTTAATGAGTCTTCTTCCAATCCTGATGCCACGTTCTCCTTCATATAATCCAACTTCTTGGCTCATGTATTCAGCATACAGATTGAATAAATATGGTGAAAGAAAACCACCCTGGTACACACCTTTCCTGATTTTAAACCAGTCAGTGTCCTTTCATTCTGATCAACTACCTTTTGGTCCATGTACAGGTTCCTCAAGAGCACAATTAAATGTTCCAGAATACTCATTCTCTGCAATCTTGCCTATCACCTTTGTTGTTGTTGTTAAGTTGCCATAGCGACCCTGTATAGGGTTTCCAAGGAGCAGCTGGTGAGCTTGAACCGCCGACCTTGCAGTTCAAACGGCTTTGCAGTCTGACGCATTAACCCACAGCGCCACACCAGGACTCCGTCCATTACCTTAGGGTGTGTTAATTAAATGTTTGACGAAATATAGCAGGCTAGTTTTTAAATTGATAATTTTGCATGGCCTGCAAATGATGTTATAAATTTTGGCAGAAAAAAGGTGTCCCACCCTGCTCTAAATAATGCCCCATTGGTCTTCTTTCACGGTTTCTCTGTGTTCACCTAACACCGAGTGCTGATATGACATCCTGTATCAACTTGTCGTCATGACAGTAGCATTTGGGGGTCCTTTTCAAATATAAAATTGACACTTGATTTAAATTTTTAAAATCATCTGTATTTTGATACTAGCTGATTTCCCCCCTAGGTTTCTGTTTTGAGATAATTATAGATTTACAGAAGATTGTTAAAGACATGTTCAGGTAAGTCCTGCGTAACCTTCTCCCAGCTCCTCCAGTGCTAACATCTTATGATTCTAAAACCAAAACACATGACCTGGGTCAACCCATAGAGCTTATTCAGGTCCTATCAGTGACGCTATGGGTCGGAACCGACTCGATGGCACTTAACAACAACAACAACAACAATCAGTGACACATGTGCTTGTTTGTACCAATAGCATTTTGAATGATCAAGGAAACAGCACATCAAACCAACCTGATACAGGATCCTTTGGTTTGGGAGTCTAGGGCTGTGGTTTGAATCAGTTCTGACACATAGTCACCGTGTACAACAGAACAAAGCCCGGCCCAGTCCGGTTCCAGCCTCACGATCATTGCTGCGCTTCAGTCCATTGCTGCAGCCACTGTGTAAGTCCAGCTCACTGAGGGTCTTCCTCCTTTTCACTGACCCTTTACTTTACAAGCATGAGGTCCCTTTTTTGGAACTGCTCTCTCCTGATACCATGTTCAAGATATGTGACACGAATTCCTGCCATCCTTGCTTCTAAAGAGCAATCTGGCTCTACTGCTTCACTCGCCTTGGGCTGAATGACCTTGGATAGACTGTGTAGCCTCCCTGGGCCTTACTTTCCTCATCTGTAAAATGGGGGCGCAGGTGTGATGGACAAATCAGACTAGTCGGTTTCTAAAACAAGCCCAATGATTTTAACTATGTTTATTGTTGTTGTTGTTAAGTGTCATCAAGTCAATTCTGATTTATAGAGACCCTGTTCAGGGTTTCCCAGGAATAGCTGGTGAGTTTGAACCAATGACCTTCTGGTTCACAGTCCAGTGCTTTTCCAACAGAACTATACCAGGAGTCCCGCAGTCTTTCATTCAATGAGTATTTGAATGTCTACTATAAGCCTAGAACTGAGAATACATTAACAAGTAACTATTTGTCTTCAGGATTCCTGGTGTGGCACTGTGGGTTACTGTGCCAGACTGCAAAGCCGTTTGATCTGCAAGGTCGGCAATTCAAGCTCACCAGCTACTCCTTGGAAACCCTATGCAGGGTTGCTATGGGTTGGAATCGACTCAATGGCACTTGACAACAACAACAACATTTGTCTTCAAGGGACTTTCAGTCCAGTGTGAGGTGACAAATATGTAAGCTGGTGGTGGTAGTGGTGTGTGCCGTGGAGTCGGTTCTGACTCAAAGCAAACCTGCATAGGGTTTCCAAGGCTGTAAATCCTTATGGGAGCAGACAGCATCATCTTTCTCCTGAAGAGCTGCTGGTAGTTTTGAACTGCTGACCTTGAGATTAAGCAGCCCAACTTGTAACTACTACGTTACCAGAGCTCCTTATGTAAGCAAGTAACCCTAATAAAATAGTACATGTTTTCTGTGGGACCTTATCCAGAGAAGCAGCAGCACCAGAGATGGAGGCAGAGATGGGGGCATGGAGGACTCTAGATTCATCAGCTAAGAAGAGGACTAAGAACTACTGGTGGCCGGGAGCAGACTTGCAGAATGTGCCCTTTGGAGATGTAATTTATTATATATGCCTGAGTGGGGTTTTTTATTTGTGTGTTTTTTAAAAAAAGCTAAAGTGGATAAAGAGAAATACTTTTAACTGATGGTATATGGAGGGGATTATAATCAATGTAATGAAACAAGTTATATTAATTGTTGAATGTGAAACTGATGATGTGCCCTGTAAACTTTCACTCAATCCACAATAAAAACCTTAAATTAAAAAAAAAATATATATATAGTACATGTTTTCTAATGACTGTATTTACCTATCTGTTCAATACAGTAACATGTGACTATTTACTTTTAAATTTGTTGTTGTTGTTGTTAAGTGCCATCGAGTCGGGTCCGACCCATAGCGACCCTGTACAGGGTTTCCGAGGGTGTAAATCTTTACGGGAGTAGAAAGCCTCATCTTTCTCCCGCGGAGCGGCTGGTAGTTTCGAACTGCTGACCCTAAGGTTCGCAGCCCGATTCGTAACCACTACACTACCAGAGCTAAGTATCCCATAAAGTGGAGACTTCTGCTTTTGGTTAAGTTAGAGTAACAGACATTGAATATACCATTCCAACTCAACGCCTTATAAAAACAAGCAACATACAGAAAGCAGTCATTTTTTAGTTATTGGACATTAGTCAGTCAAAACCATGATCCCTGAGAGAGAAGTAAACAAGTAAGTTGTCCCCATCTTACTGTCTGGAGTGTCAGGAGGCTACAATGCAGGCAGGAGGAGCTCCAGCAGAGCCCGAGTTGAAGAAATGGATCGAGACTACAGGAGTCAAGGCACAACAACTTCTCAGAGTAGAGTCCGGGGGGTGGGGGTGGGGGGCAGAGTTGTACCAAGAGAACCCCAGCAATCTGCAGAGGGTCCCTCACAAGTACCCAGTAGAGTACTGGTTAATTACATGTATGTGTGGAAACTAGAGGGAATGGACCAGACAAGAGGATTTGAGGTGACCATCCTCAGGAATCAGCTCGAGCTGGGACGAGTGCCTACATTCCTTTAACATCACTCTCTTTCTAACACTGCTAACTTTCTCTTCCCCCTCCCTCTTCACTTTATTTGCTTCTTCAAATATGTGAACCTTGCTCAGTGATAGGAATTGGCTTATTAGGAGTCTATATTTAGGCAGCTAAATCTCACGTTCCAATTGAGTCATATCCAGCTGAGTCACCTTTGTGAATCTCCACCAGTTTTCTGTAACATTTAAAGGGAGGACCTTGTGAGGTGGGTGGGAAGGCACAGCGGAGATTCACAGCCAGAGGATGTGACAGGAGACATAATTCAAGTTAACACTCTACAAAAGCAAGGGTGGAAAGTCCACCTTGGCATATCATTCAACACTTTGAATGAATAAATTACAATGGCTTAGAAAAATAGCCAATCATTTTTAAGTCTAGACCATATTTAACTAGTTTTAATATCCATTCCATTTGGGAGTTTTATACCTATTCTTTATGCAAGACAGCAAACGAGGAGATGGCTAGGTCCTTTTGTTTTTTCTAGTTAAGTGCCGTTGAGTTGGTTCCAATTCATTGTGACCCTGAAGAAGGTTTTCAAGAACTACTGACCTTGTGGTTAGCAGTCCAGTGTTTATTCTACGTTGCACAATAGGACTCTGCCCAGAAGTGCTTTGGAAGAAAAGATTGGTCATCTACTTATGAAAAAATTGGCCATCAAAAGCCCAGAGGAGTTGGCACAGTGACAACTGGTTTGGATTTAAGGGTCATGTCTATGAATCAGCAGAAGGGAATCTGAAGACTTCCTGGTGTGACACTGTAGGATAAGCACTGGACTGCTAACCACAAAGTCAGCAGCTCAAACCCACCAGCCACTCCCAGGAAACCCTATACAGGGTTGTTACCTCCGCATGGACTAACATCTTTCACTTTTGGTAAGAAGCTGAGCATGCCAGCTGTTTTCAACACTCAGGGACTCCAGACATGGGTCTTTGTTGTTGTTAAGTGCCTTTGAGTTGGTTCTGACCCATAGTGACCCTGTATAGGTTTCCAAAGAGCAGCTGGTGAGTTTGAACCGCCAACCTTGCAGTTCAAACCAACTTTATGGTCCAGTGTATTAACCCGCAAGGCCACACCAGGACTCCAGACATTAAAATTCCCTCTCTTGTAAGTTTAAGTCTACTCAGAGGGGCCTCAGAAGAAAGTCCTGGCTATCTACTTCCAAAACAACAGTCATAGAAAATCCTCTGGAGCATAAGCTCTCCTCTGACACAAAAGGGGTCACCATGAATCAGAGGCAACTTGGCAGCAACTGGTTTTTTATTCTCCAATAATCCAAATCCCTTTTCAGGGAGCACTCTTTAGTCCATAGTTATACATAAGACTGAAAATGAAAACATCCAGAGAGTGATGACTTCATTAATAGTATAACAACAGAAAATACTAGATAGCTGCTCTAAATCCTTCCTGTGAGTCCATTTTGAAGGGGGTCGGGTATTGGGGAGGCTGTGGGCAGGTGAATGCAGAACAAGGTTCTGATACGCATTACAACATGAATGAACTGAGAGAACATGCCATGTGAAAGGAGCTGGCTATAGAAGGTCACACATTGTATACTTCCATTTCTATGAAATGCCTAGAATAGGCACAGCTATAGAGACAGACTAAGGCAGAGTAGGAAGAAAGTCCTGGTAATCTATTTCCAAAGTCAGCCATTGAAAACCCTGGGGATCACAGTGGCCCGATCGACAAGCTATCATGGGAATGGCACAGCATTTTGTTCCATTGTGCATGGCATCACCAAGAACCAGGATCAACTCGATGGCAGCTAACAAGATAAGAGACAGAAATTAGATTAGCAATTACCTAGGATTGAGGGGATACAGAAATAGATGGCTAACTAGAAAGAGGTTTGTAGGGAGTGATGAAAATGTTCCAAAACTGATTCTAGCGATGGCCACACAACTCTGCATATTCTAGAAGCCACTGGATCCCGCATTTTAAATGGGTGTTATGTGGCACATGAATTATATCTCAGCTAAACTGTTTTGAAAGAAATTACCACAACCAAGCAACTCTGGTCCTAATGGGCCAGCCCTATACATGGTGAAGTCATCAAGAACAAGAGGGATGAAGAAGGCTGGGAAGCAGGAGAAGACCTCAGGGGTTGATGATCAGGAGACAGGAGGATAGATGGATCGTAAAAGGACTATTACAGGAAGGGGTAATGGACATAAGCTTTTGAAGGAGGATTGTTTCTCTGGGAAGAAAATCTCCAGTGCAGCCTAAAATGAATACGTTAAAAAAAAACAACACATAACTTTTCACTGCAGTTTTTAGAACTTTATTTCACATTTGAGAACAGTGTTTTAAAAAAAGAAAGATGGCGGTCCAGCCATATTCAGATTATAACCAGGTACTGGGAGTGGACACTTTCAGTTCTTGAAGTGGAACTGGATACTGGAGAAGGTGAATGTTCTCCACTGATTCTTGCGCTCTGGTGAATCTCTGCACTTCTGCATATGTGGCACACATGTTCAGACCTCCAGAAAGCATAAGAAGGACTCCCAGCAAAACAAGTATGATCCCAAAGGCATCAGTTACATTGTCAAAACCTCCAATTATCAGAGCAGCTCCCACACTCAAGCTCACTAGTCCCAGTATGGTGAGGATGATGAAGTCACGGTACAGAACATAGAAAGGTTTTCTCAGGATGCTCTTCGGTAACCTAATCCCCAAGTTACGAGTCGGCAGAAACCAGGACATGATGACTCTTAGCTGTGGAAGTTACAAAAAAGGGGTACGGGTTACATATGCAACAAGACTGAGTAGGTACACATCCTCTTCTTATTTGGAATGACGTTATATTAGATGTAGTACAAAATCTACTCTCCATAAATGTGATTGTTATAGATAAGTGCCGTAGAGTCAGTTCCATCTCATAGCAATCCTGTATGGGGTTTCCAAGGAACGGCTAGTGGATTTGAACCACCAACCTTTCAATTACAGCTGATCTTGCAGTTCAGTGAGTGTCCTACAGTGTTACACTAGGCCTCCTTCTTCCACAATACTTGATATTTATGTTTAAATAAAACTGATGTGTACTTTTATAGTTCTGTACATTCTGAGAGAATTATGCTTCAGTAAAGATTTACACCCTCGGAAACCCTGTACAGGGTCGCTATGGGTCGGAACCGACTCAACGGCACTTAACAACAACAACAACATTGGAATCCCTCGGTAGAACAAATGGTTAACGAACTTGGCTGCTAACTGAAAGGCTGAAGGTTCCCCAAACCACCCACAGTTGCCTCAGAAGAAAGACTGGTCTACCTTTAAAATTAGCCATTTAAAACCTTATGGTAATCTGAAGTAGAGGGAGCCAGTAAGAATGCCCAAACTTGCAGATGGTGCCCATTTGACCTAGCTTGGATGGCTTGCTGATCAGAACTTTACTAGAGGATAATAGAGAAGTTTGATACAGGAAGCAAGTATAAATTGCTATAATTGATGAACTTGACCTTTGCTTATGGATTGTAGTTGCTCAAAATTCCAACTGATAGCGAAGGAGTCTCACATCAAGTATCAATCCTATCCCCTCAGAACACAGGGTTGATAGGGACAGGCAACTCAGACACTGGCTACCTAAAATGGGGTGGGGAGTGGTGGTGGTGGGCTATAAAGGCACAAAGTGGCTGGCTTACAAGTTTTAAAGAGTGTGCTTAGTTTCAGAATGAAGTAGGTAAGGTAGAATCCCAACTGAATACCTTTCCTCTTATCTAGTTGGGTCTGGTGAAACGGGATGGGGAGGATGGAAGATAGGATTCTTTTGATTCAACAGTGAATATTACCATGACTAATTGTGATTGTCACAACTGTAAAGGTAGAAGATGTGTAGCAAAAAGTGGGGAGTAGTTAATCTTTCATTCCAGGAACAAAGGACCCTAGGACTATCCAGAGGGAAGAGCATGAGTGGAGCATGGGATCCTAACCAGAGAAATAGTGACGGCAGAGATAGAAGCAGAGAGAGCTAGAGCAGCTGAGGACTCTAGACTTATGGAATGAGACAGGCTGTGTGCCAGTGGGCAGGAGGCTGGCTTGCAAAATGTACCCTTTGATTGTTTAAACAAATATATGTTTTCTGTGTGCTTTCTGTACATAAAAAAAAGGGGGTGGTGGTGAATAGAGGCAAATATTATTAACTGATGGTACATGGAGGGGATTGTAATCATTGAAACAAAACAAAATACTACTGGTTGAGTGCAAAACTGATGATCTGCCCTGTAAACTATCACTCAATTCACAATAAACACTTAAAAACAAACAAACCACCTTACGGAGCATAGTTTTATTCTGACACACATGTGGTTGCCATGAAGCAGAATCAACTTGAAGACAACTGGTAACTATCTGGATTATTCTATTTATAAGAGTAATTGGCAATCTCTAAAGCACAATTGTATTGTAATATTATCTAAGCAGTATCATCTAAACATAGTATCTTCTCTGATAGTACAACTTTAGCTACCTTTTCAATCAATTCTAAAGTTATTTGCTCATTTCGTTTTTAACTCTCCTAAGTTAATTTTGATCATGGCACTATAGCATTAAGCACAGGACTGCTGACCATAGATGGGCAGTTGAAACCTACCGGTTGCTCTGTGGGAGAAAGAAGCAGCTTTCTGCTCCCATAAATATTTACAGCTTCGGAAACCCTAACAGGATCTTTCCAAGTTAGAATCAACTCCATGGTAATGAATTTTGTTTTGTTTTTTGGTATCTTCCTAGAAAGACATGCATTTTTTTTGTAGATTTAAAATTTACATGGCTCTGTGGGTTAATGCACTGGACTGCAAGGTCAGTTTGAACCACAAAGTTGGTGGTTCAAGCTCACCAGCCACTCCTCAGAAACCCCATAAAGGGTTGCGATGCATCAGAACCAATTCGACTGTACTTAACAACAACAACATATTGTATATAATACAATTTTTAGTTCTTTAGCATAGTGGTTATGAGTTGGGCTGTTAACCTCAAGGCCAGCAGTTCGAAACTACCAGCTGTTCTGTAGTAGAAAGATGAGACTTTCTGCTCCCTTAAAGATTTACAGCTTCGGAAATCCCATACAGGGTCACAATGAGTCAGAACTGACTCCACAGCACATAATCAATTAAATACATGGGTTGTTTTCTTTTTCATTGTTGACAGTGAAATCAATGTGGTTTTGTTTTTTTGTTTTAAAGAAAGTCTGGGCAACTATTGGATTATTTTGGATGCTTTTTCCAATCACAAATTTTGTTTTCTCCTGACATGTTTTTGATTTTTAATGAATTCACCTACTTTTCTTTGTACTTCTTTCTGCTGCACACACACGTTTTATTGGCTTTTCTTGCTATTTCCTTGATTTACAAAAGTTAAAGAGCTCTCATTTATTTTCCAGCTTTGTTCATAAAAGAATCTAAGACTGCAAATTGTGCTTTTGACAAGTGAAACCCAGATGCAGTAACACAAATGGACTGTTTCACACATTAAATGAAAGTTCAGAGCAAAACACAGCATCTTGCCGTCAAGTCAGCTCCAACCCATAGCGACCCTGTATAGGGTTTCTGAGGAGTGGCTGGTGAGCTTGAACCACTGATTTTGCGATTCAAACCAACTTTACAGTCCAGCACATTAACCCACAATGCCACACCTGGAGTCCCAATACAGCAGACAGCATTAAAGGCAATGATATACCAGGAAACTGTACTTATGACATAGAACAGACCAGGACTCCATTCTGGTTCCTTTGGTTTGAACCTCAGATCTACTGAACCAGAGTCTACATTGTAACAAGGTCCCAGGTGATCATTATAGATTTCTAGATGAGTCTTCTGTGTACATAAGATGCATCAAGTATACACAAGAATCAGCTGGAGAGCTTGTTAAAATGCAGACTTTGATTCAGTAGATCTGAGATGCAAAGGCAAATTCTTAGCAAGGGGTCAAACTGGATTGAACTGGTTCAGAGTCCTGTAACAGTCAGGAATTTAAACCTAAGCAAGATGTTACGCCAAAAAGGAGATCAAAAACCTAGTAGAATATATGGATTGTTGTTAAGTGTCATTGAGTTGGTTCACACAGTGACTCTGTATAGGGTTTTTGAAGAGGGGTTGGTGAGTTTGAACCACCGACCTTGCCATTCAAACCAACCTTGCAGTCCAGTGCTAATTCTACAGTACCACCAGGACGCCTGAATATTTGTATAGTATTATCATATTGTTGGATAACATATTGAATAATAAGGCATCCTCGTAGCATAGTGGGTTATGCTTTGGGCTGCTGTCTGCAAGGTCAGCCATTCGAATCTACCAGCTGCTCCATGTTTCTTACACAGGAAATAAGAAGGGATGAAGAAAGCACAAACATTAAAACAGTAGGGAGTAAGAAATCATTCAGATTCCAAGACAAAATGCCACAGTCACCAAAATACTCTTAACACTGCCACCGTCTTGCTTCTGTCTGAGATAGCAGTGAGGGACATTACTACTCTGGGGATGTTGTGGTTAAGTGCCACCAAGTCAGTTCTGACACAAGCAACCCTGTATAGGGTTTCCAAGGAGTGGCTGGTGGGTTTGAACCACCAACTTTGTGGTTAATAGTCCAGTGCTTATCCTATAGCGCTGCATGAGGACTACTTCTCTAGGATCCATTTTTACCTCACATTACCGTAACACTGGCAGCAAGCCGATTTCAACTCAGTGATCCTACAGGACGGAGCGGAGACTGCAAATCCTCCTGGAAACATACAGCCTCATCTTTCTCCTGAGAAGAGGCTGGTGGGTTTGAACCTCCAACCTTGTGATTACCACCAATCTAATGCTTAGCACCCAGCACTACCAGGGCTTCTATATCAGATTACACTTTTACACTTTTGGGCCAGATTTAACTGATTTTCTCAGTGGCAAAGTGAATTATCAACAACCCTTATATTATAGCTTCAGGAATAACATAGAAAAATTTAAAATACTCTAGTTAAATCCAACACTGTGGATTTTTAAACCATCCCCCCCCCTCCCCCCTGCACACACACAACCAACAAGTAGGGGCTGCCCTGGCATGGAAAGATGCCTTAGCATGATAAAATCTCAGTCATGCACTACCATAATGAAATAGCGTACTTTAAAAAACATGATTAATTACCTCAATTCCCACTAAAACCCCACTGCAGTCAAGTGTATTGCTCCTCATAGTGCCCAATAGAACAGAGTCAAACTGCTTCATAGGGTTTCTGAGACTATAAACCTTTGCAGGATCAGAAAAGCTCGTCTTTTGCCTGTTAAGCATCATCAAATTGGTCCCAACTCATAGTGACTCTGAATAGGGCTTCTGAGCAGCAGCTGGTGGGTTTGAACAGCTAACCTTGCAGTTAGCAGTCCAGTGCTTATCCTGCAGTGCTACACCAGGAGTCCGATTCTCACCATTGATCCTGATAAGCCATTTGATGGGGGAGCATTGATCCTGATAAGCCATTTGATGGGGGAGCCGTAGGATAAGCACTGGACTGCTAACCACAAGGTCCACAGTTTGAACCCAGCAGCTACTCCAAGGCTGAAAAATGAGACTTTTTCCTCCTTTAAAGATTTACACCCTTGGTATCCCAACGGTGGGTCATTGTGAGTTGAACAAACTATTTGATTATATTGGACAACTATTCACGCTTCTTTAAAAGAATTTAGCAAGTTGGTAGCCAAACATTATTTGCTTCTCTTGATACAGGCATATAAAAATGTTAGCACTTTCGTGAAAGCCGTTCCATTTTTACTTACTTGACATGACCAGCAATCTTTACAAAAAGAGAAACAAGCTAGCACGCTTCAGGCCAAATCAATACAGACGTCAGAGAAGAATTAAGAGCCATTCTCTGTTCTTTTTTCTTTTATGGGGTTAAGATCTTGATTAGATAATTACAAAAGCATGGCTACTCACAGGGCCCCATTGGTCCACCTCAGCTGAGCATTTATTCCTGATTAATACAGTGACTTGTGTTCTGCTATAATTTGGAGTGCTGGTGTGGCAGTGTAGCATAATGCACTGGACCGCAAGGTTAGCTCAAATCACAAGGTCAGCGGTTCAAACTCATCAGCCGCTCCGTGGAAACCGTATACAGGGTTGCTATGAGTTGGAACCGATTCAACGGCACTTAACAAGAACAATAACATAGGTTGTGTGGTGCTGTAAGATTAACACTGGACTGCTAACCAAAAGGTCAGCAGGTCAAACACACCGGTCACTCTGGAAAACATACCAGCTGCTCTATAGGAGAAAGATGAGACGAAAGTCTTAGAAGCCCAATAGAATAGGTGGCTATGAGTGGGAATCAGCTATATGACAATGGGTTTGGCTTGGTGACAGACTTTTGTAAACTGGAGAGGTTGTGAGTTGATGGCTGATGTTTTGGCAGGTGGCTACTAAGGTATCTCTGTAGGAAATCAGTACCTAATGGATCCTTTTCACACTTACAGCATCTTCTAGCTGAGAGCCAATGCTGCTTCCTTTGTTGTTTCCTCTTCTGTTGGTTTGGTAACTAATGAAGGACTAGTTCTCTAGCCCCACTACACACATGATTCATGGGTTCCACCCCAGACCAATCTCAGGGGGCTTCAAAAAATTCATGGGAAAATGGAATTTGGGGGATGGTGCTTGGGCCATTGTAGTTTTTAAAGTATTTCAGGTGACTTCAATGTGCAGCTGTCATTGAGAAGCCGTGTGAGAGAGCTTCAGACAAGAAAGGTGCTAAATCTCAGAAAGAAGATGAAAAGAAGATAGAAAAGTTTGAGGATGTACAAAAGGCAAGAGAAAGTCAGGGCCCACAGGGAGAAGGAGTTAGGAAAGGAAATATTGTGGAAGGCTCAGATATGGTCCTTATTTAGTGCTGAGGCAAGGGCTCAGTGTCCCTGGACTCACGTTCTAAGCTGAGCTACGCCTCCTGCACAGGGAAACGTGTACAGAATGTTGTCCAAGGTGTGTACCTGAGGATGTGGGGGCAGGGGGGAAGAAAAAAGACAACAACCAGAAATGATATCTCTCCACTTGTTGTTGTGTGCCTCGAGTCAGTTCCGACTCATAGCGATCCTATACAGGGTTTCCGAGGCTGTAAATCTTTAAGGGAGCAGAAAGCCTCATCTTTCTCCCTTGGAACAGCTGGTAGTTCCGAACTGCTGACCATGAGATTAGCAGCCCGATTCATAATCACTATGCTACCAGAGCTCCTTGGTCTCCACTTGTTACTTGGGGCCAAGTGTTTTATATTATTCAGGACCTTCTGAGGCAAGTATTATTATTCATATTTTACAGGCTGGAAAACCATTTGCCTGTCCTAGAGATAGGACTTTTTAACTGGGAATATCAACTCTAGGGTGCCACATTCATTCCACAGCCACCTTGTGAGTTCTTTGAATTACAGGAGCCCCCCAGAGATTTCTTCCCTGCAGGCCCAACAATTGTCACTGTTTGTGTTTACAAATATGACAACCCCGCAATGCCCTGGTGACAACAGACAATTTTAGCTCACATGAAGAAACAAGAGAAAATGTCTCAAACAAAAGACCAAGATGCAGAGACAGAAACCATTTCTTAGGGAAAAAAGGTAATGGAACTAACTGAAAAAGAATTCAAAAGAATGATATTTTGGTACCTTCAATGGACTGACAGTAAGGAGAACCCAGAAAAAACTTTAGAAGAATTCAGGAAAATGTTACAGGAATGAACAGACAAAATAAATGAAAGTTTGAAGCAACACAAAACCTGCAATTAGAAGTCCAGATTAATACCAAGGTTTCAGAAATGGACAGTACATTGAAAGGGCAAAGGAGAAGATTTGAAGTAATGGAAGCCCAAATTAGTGAACTTGAAGATACATCTTTCAATACTAGTATGCTAGAAGAACAATTAGAAAAAAGAATTTAAAAATCTGAAAAAAAAAAGCCTGAGAGTTATATGGGACATCATGAAGAGGAACAACTTATGGGTGACTGGAAGTGACTGGAATTCCAGAACAGGAAGAGATAATAAAAAGCACAGAGAAAATGTCAAGGAAGAAAACTTCCCTAACATCATGGAAGCTGAACAAACTCCAAACAGGATAGATCCCAAAAGAAAATCACAAAGGTATATCATAACCAAACTTTCCAAAGTCAAAGACAAGGAAAGACTGAAAATAAGGAACAAGATACATCAGTGTATAATGACATCAACTACAAAGCAAAAAGAGGGAATAGTGGAGATCTATAAGGAAGTCAAGTCAATTTCAAGATAAAAGAAAGTGTTTTAAGCAGGGGGAAAAATAATAAATTACAGAGTAACCTCAAAATAAAATTGCACATAAAATTTAAAAAAAAGGGGGGGAAATTAGATCTCTTAAACATTAGCACAACAGAAACGAAAAGGAAAAGGAAATCTACAAACAAAATGAACTCAGCATAGAAAATCATGTGGAAAAAGAATCCAGCAGCATCACAAAAAACACATAGAAAAATAACAGCAATCAATTCACATCTATTGATAATGACACTGGCTATAAATGGATTAAATACACCAGTCAAGAGATATGAAGCACAGAGTGGATAAGAAAACAGGATCCTTCGATGTGCTGTCTATAAGAGACACAACAAAAAGATGGAGACAGCCTGAATGCCCATCAACAGAAGAATGGCTAAACAAACCAGTTCACACACACAATGCTACAAAATGTTGAAGAATAATGATGAATCTATGAAACACCGCACAACATAATTCAACCTTGAGGACGTTCTGTTGAGAGAAGTTAATCACAAAAGGACAAATACAGTAATTACCAATGCTGTAAAAAGTTGAAACAAACAAACAAAATTCTTGATAAAAAATAGTTTGTGATGATTATGAGTGGGAGAGAGGTAGGGAAAATGATTCACAGGCTAGAGGGTGTTAACACATGTTAACATGGGTGACAGGGCAGGTAATATACAAGAGGGAGGTTGGCAGAGGAAGGATGAAGGAAGTTGGAGACAGGGAGGAATACAATAAAGTGAATAGACGTAAATACTGTTAACTGTTGGTACATGAAAGGAATTGCAACCATGTAATGAAGTAAATTATGATTTGTGGAATGTAAAACTAAGTGTTCAAGAGTAAAGGTGTCAATTTGAGGACTAAGGTGTGTCTGACCCAAGCCATGGTATTTTCAATAGCCTCATGTGCATGTGAAACTTAGACAATGATTAAGGAAAACTATAGAGGAATTGATGCATTTGAGTTGTGGTGTTGGAGAAGACTATTGAAAGTACCAAGAGCTGCCAGAAGAAGAAACCAATCTGTATTGTAAGAAGTACAATCATAGCAAGGAAGGGAGTGATGAACTTTTCAGCCTAAGAGCAGAGGTTCCTGGGACCATCAAGGGAGAAGAGCGGAGAGCAGGACCCTACCCAGAGAAGCAGTGATGCCTGAGATGGAGGCAGAGATGATGACGTAGAGAGATGGAGCAGCTGGAGACTTTAGACACAGAGAGGGAGAGGGGCTGTGTGCTGACGACCGAGGGGCAGGCTTGTAGTATATACCCTTTGGTTGGTTGGTGATGCATGGAGGGGACTGTAACCATAGCAATGAAATGATATACGATAGGATGAATGTAAAGCTAATGTTCTCCCATGTAAACGATCACATAATTCACAATAAAACATTAAAAAAAAAAAAAAGTACAATTAGAATGTTCCTTAGAAGCCAGGAAGGTGAGACTTCATCTCTTACATTTTGGACATGTTATCAAGAGAGATCATTTTCTGGAGAGGACATCACACTTGGTGACGTGAAGGTTCAATGAAAAAGCAGACTCCCAGTGCAGGACTAGGCATTGTTTCATTCTGTTGTGCATAGGGTCACTATGAGTCAGAACAAACTTGATGGCACCTAATAACAATTACTGTCCAGTTTCACTTTGGGTGGAGGAACAATAGAGGAAATAGTCAAGGAAATAGACTATAAAAATCCTAAAGTTGTTAGACACCTAAGGACTTATAGAAGCACATGGCTCTTGGGGTATCGTAAATATCACTGGCGTCAATTTTATGACGAGTGACTTCATGACTCACATGCTCTGGAAAGCAGGGCAGAGAAATATTGATATGAAAAACAAGAAACACATTTGTGGGTTCAACTCTGCTTCTGTGAAATTGTGAGCTATGGATTTGGTGAACATCTCCATCTCAGGGCACAAATTATTATTTGTTGTTGTTGTTTAGTACCGTGGAGTCAGTTCCAACTCATAGTGACCCTGCACAGGGTTTCCAAGGCTGTAAATCTTTACGGGAGCAGAACACCTCATCTTTCTCTTGCAGAACGGCTGGTAGTTTCGAACTGCTGACCTTGAGGTTGGCAGCCCGACTTGTAACCACTACGCTACCTGAGCTCCTTTTATTAATTGCAGCAGGTGTTAAAAAGAATACCTAGAAATGGTCTAGGAAACTCTTAGAGAAAAAGGCATGGTCCTACAGGTTAAGAAAACCCCATGATAAACTGTTTTCATCTCCTTGGTCACTTGTCATTTAAAATATTTCCTGTAATCTTTCTTTTAACTTACCATTAGTTATTCCGTCACCATCCCTAAATAATCACCGTTAATGAGAACTTCTGTTTCCGCTTTTGTTTTTCTATACCAGTTCCAGTACTGCTTTGTTTTGTTTTAAATTCATGTGTTTAAAGATTGTTTCCATTACTTGCCGTTGTAAACGACTCACACCGTATCCAACTTAATCTTCCAGATGTTCCAGATTGTCAATTTCTGAGCTCATTTTTAATTTTCCAGAGCCCTCACTATCTTACAAACCCGTATTATAACCTGATTTATATAACAGTTTCCTTTCCAAAAAGCAGGTGAAAAAATAGAATCAAAAGATAATGGACTATTTGAATCCCCGCATTATGCTGTCCTACCACATGTCTAATAATATTTTAATAGTTGAAAGATGTCCCCCCACCCACCACCTCATTTACTATTCTCTGCATTGTCTCCTTCTAAAGTGCATTCAGTTAGTCTATTATGGTGTTATTGTTAAGTGCTGTTGGGTCGGTTTCAACTTATAGTGGCCCTGTATAGAGTTTCCAAGGAGTAGCTGGTGAGTTTGAACTGCCAACTTTGTAGTTAGCAGTCCAGTGCTTATCTTACAGCGCCACACCAGGTAGAGAATTTTTTCCTCCCTAAAGGTACTCATTTTGAGCTGTTACTTTGAGAGTGAGGCTGTTGGGTAAGACTTTTTGACTGGTGTGCTTTGGGGGTGAGAAGGTAACATATTAATTCAACTTTTTCCATCAGGGGACCCCAAAACATCAGGCGAAAGAGAAGCAAAGAATTCTCTGGAGCCAGTTTTCTGACAGAGGAACCTGCCTGTCCCCAGACTGGGTGACATAAACATAGAAGCACAGAAAGATAGTGGAAGGAGTGGACATTTGAGGTTAGTGAGCTGTATTTTCAGGAAGTGTCTGTTGTTCCAAGATGTTTGCCTTCTTTGGGTTCATGCACAGCTTAGATGGCCAAGTTTATATGTTACAAGGCATAGAGAGCAGAATTAAAAGATGACAGAAAAAACTTGGAGCCCATGTAGGACAAGTAAAAGTCCAAGTATAGGGGAAGAGTTAGGAGATCATGGTATCAGAGGGTTGGGTAGCGCCATCACATTGGAGAACTGTCAAATGAGGGATGCAGGGAAAGTAACCTATGAGGATACAAAGACTGATGAGGAAAGGGCTGCCTGAAATGATGAACTGGGATCATGCAAATGGCAGAGATGAGGTCTAGGATATGACCATGGAATTGACATCTGAGACAGGAAGGGAAAATGGGACATGCCAGGTTAGTAGGGCTAGGAACTGAGCACCCACAGTCTGGGATAGTCCCTTCTGTGCAGGATAAGATCTGCAGGTGTGATGTAAACAGCACAGTGCAAGGAGCAACCGGGTCTTCAGTGATAGTAGGAAGAGAGCAAGGAGGTTGGTAGAGACAGAAACTGTGAAGAGGGAATGGATCCATCGAATGTGAACCTGAGAGAACAAGGACTTCTGGGGAAGAAAGATTTTACAGGGCAATAAGGAAGCACATACCAACAACAGATCACAAGCTTTTTAAAAACCAAAGTTTATTTCTATTTAAAACAATATCAAAAGGGGCTTCAAAAGGCCTAAAGACCCAAAGATTTAAAATCACAGTCAAATGTTGGCTCTTACAGCTTCAATTTTTAATTATACATTCTTTCTATTTCAAACAGTATTCAAAAGGCCCCCAAATATCCAGATTTCATGTAAGATTATAGTTAAAAGGTGACTCTTGCTGCCTCCATTTTTAATGACTCATTTTAGATAATTTCTGGATATTTCTAAGTATTGAAAAATGCCCTTGTGAGATAGACCGGGATTTCTGAGTATCATTCTAGATGCTGCATGGCTAACATGTTGCTCAGAATAACTATAACAATGCCAAAAATAGTAATTATGATTCCAAAAAAAAGCTTTTGATCAGGGACTAGAGCCATCACAGGAAGTTCCAGAAGCAAAACGAATAACCCAATCAGTAGAACCAAAATACGTTGGTAGAAAATCTGTTGAAGTGTATCTTGAATTATTCTTTCCAACCAGATGGTGGGTTCATTAACTTGAGGCCTTGGACGATGAAATCGAGTGGCCCGGATCATGATGCGTCTTATCTGTAGAGATTCTCTGGGAAAAGAAAGAAATTAACGTCAGATACTTTCAAAAGGTTGACTAGAAACCGATCCTCCCATTCAGAGTTGTTGTTTTTGTTGTTGTTAAGTGCCATTGAGTTGGTTCCGACCCATAATGACCCTATATAGAGTTTCTGAGGAGAGACTGGTGAGCTTGATCTGCCAAACTTGTTCAAACCAACTTTGCTGTCCAGCGCATTAACCCACAGCGCCTCACCAAGATTCCCATTCAGGGTAGCATGACTTTAAAAGAAGCTTGGAATTCCATTTACTCTGAGTTTTCAAGTGTCCTCAGAAATTAATGCAAAAAGATTAGTATCTAGAACATCCTTGAAGTCACGTCTAAGGAAGATTGAGAGAAAATCAGGGATGATCAGTATATAGTCTTACTTTCCTTGAAATACTTCTTTAAGTAGTTTTCATGAACCTACCTATTGCAAACTGCTGGATCATTCCAGAGAGGTTTATATGGAATGGGATACAGCCCATAGTTCTGAGGTTTGCTCGAGGCAGATAAAGACTCAGGATACACATCAATATTACTTGATGGTATAGGAGAATATTGTAAAGGCTGCCAAAAGAACCAATAGCTCTGTTTTGGAAGGAGTGCAGCCAGAGTGCTCCTTGGAGGCCAAGATGGCCAAACTTTGTCTCTCATACTTCAGACATATTGTCAGGAGGGACCAGTCACTGGAGAAGGATATCATGTTTGGTAAGGTGGAGGGTCAGAGAAAAAGAGGAAGACCCCAACGAGATGGATTGGCCAAGTGGCAGCATCGATGGACTCAAGCGTGGCAACAGTAGTGAGGTTGGCCCAGGATCGGGCAGTGTTTCGTTCAGCTGTGTATAAGGTCACTATGAGTCAGTACCGACTCGATGGTGCCTAACAACAACAACATAATAGTATACTAACTCTGATACAGATAAAATGGAACACAAAGTGAGTCCTTCTAAGTTAATTCTGATATAAAGAATACAGCTCAAAGCAACACGCTCATCAGAACAGACACAAGGAACTTTGATCACCAGCACAAGAGTCCTGCTCTTCCCTCTTCTCTGCCATTAGCAGCACCTGGGAGCAGCGAACGATCACGCAGGAGGGAAGAAATCTTCCAGGTGTTTCCCACTACTGTTCTTGCTCCTGCTTAGTGAGGCTACAGTGGACCCCCAAGTTCACCAGACATCAGAAGGATCATGGTGAGGGGCAAGGCTGAGGGAACACCTGGTAACTTGTGTGGTTGGAATTTTAACAGACCCATTGTCTTGGGACCATGCAAGCCCCGTCTGAAGGTAAACGTGGTTTCTAATTAATGTAGTTAAGAACCACCACCGGCATCTGAATTAGGAGAGTTTTCCTCACACTTTGTTGGGGTTTTTGAAAATAAAAAATTAGACTCCTTAAAAGAAAATTATCATTGGAGTGGTAGAAGACAAATAAACACTAAATTATGGTACAGAACAATCTGGGAAAACATATGTTTATACACAGAGAAGACATAGAATTAAGATCCTTTCAATGCAAAGAACATCTATTAATAAAGAAAGAAAAAACAAAACAGAAAAAACATAACTGGAATCCACATCCGAGGACAAGCAACGGTCCATGAATCTGAACAGACTCACATGTCCTCACCGAGTAGGAAAGAAATGAGCATCCTTACTGTCTTCCAAACATGCCACTACTTAAAA
Organism: Chrysochloris asiatica; assembly: GCF_000296735.1. Taxonomy (NCBI): domain Eukaryota; kingdom Metazoa; phylum Chordata; class Mammalia; order Afrosoricida; family Chrysochloridae; genus Chrysochloris; species Chrysochloris asiatica. The sequence continues at coordinate 5,336,888 of NW_006408620.1, read as the reverse complement.
TATTGTAAATTACCGTTTACTTTACCTGATGTGAACGGCACTCCTTTCACAACAGAAACATGCAAACCGCCTTCAAGATGAAATTCCAAACAATCTCATTGTGTTTCTTTTATCAGAGACAGGATCTTGATTGGATAATTGCAATAACATGGAAAGCAATTTCCACACGATTGCCCAATTTTCTCCCGGTTAATCCAATGATTTCAGGACACAGATGCTGAGAAATTGAAAAATTTATAGGAGAGACTGGTAGTAAAGATTTGTTACGTGCCACCTATCGTTTCTGTACTTTTGTGGGGGGGAAACGGATCACAGAGTTGTTTTAGATGGGTGACCATTTCATTTGGTCAAGAGGACGCTCCTTTGCTGCCAGCACAATTTACACTTATGTTTCCCAACCTCCCCTGTGCACGAGCATGCTCAGGCCCCTGGTGACTGGACAATTCACTTTAGCAGTCTCGCTAATGGAGACTCTGGCAGCAGGAACAGTTGTGTGCAATTTCTGCAAATAAGCAGGTTTTAAAAAAAAAAAAATATCAGCTTAGACTGGGAAAACACTGCTTTTCAGTCACTGGATACTTTTACATCCTGGTAGCATAGTGGATTACGAGCTGGGCTGCTAACCACAAAGTCAGCAGTTCAAAACTGCCAGTCACTCCATGGGAGAAAGATGAGGCTTTCTGCTCCCATGAAGATTTACAGTCTTGGAAACCCTATATAAGGTCACTGTGCATCTGAACCTACTCGACGGCATTGGATACCAACAACATACTTCTTTATACACACCTCCATGGAAGTATAGAGAGGGAACCAGTACTCTACATGTTTAAAGTGTTCAATTTAATGTGTCTTGAAATATGTGTATAACCATGGTGCCCTGGTGTAGCGCTGTAGGATAGCACAAGGTTGACAGTTCAAACCCACCAGTCGCTCCTCAGAAACCCTGTACAGGGTCGCTGTAAGTCGGAACCAACTCAACAGCACTTAACAACAACAACATATATAACCATTAGGAGTACTGGTGGCATACTGGGTGACAAGTTGGGCTGTTAACCTCCTGGTTGGCCGTTCGAATCCACTAACCATGTCACAGGATACAAATGAGGCTTTCTGCTCTTATGGAGATTTATAAGCATTGGAAACCTTCTAAGGGTTACTATGAGTCAGAACTGACTCTATGGCACACAACAACAACGTAACCATAAAACCGTTGGCACCATCAAAACGATGGTCGATGGTCACATCACTCTCCCTGAAAGCTTCCTGATGCTTCTTTATAATTCATGTCTCTTTCTCTCCTTCCTCCCTTCCCTCAGGCAGTCGCTGGTCTGCCTTCTGTCACTACGATGACTTTGCACTTCATAGAAATAACATCACTGAGCATGTACTCTTGTGTTTCTGGCTCTTTCATCTAGCACAATTATTTTGAGAGTCCTCCATGCTGTTCTGAGAATCAACTTTCTTCATGCTTGTGTTGAGCAGTATCCATTGCAAGGTCCTGAGTTCCAGTTTGCACTTGACTTTTTAATTCTGTGGCACTGATCTGCTCCTGATCAGATTCAAAAATGAAACCACCAAACCCACAGCCATCAAGACAATTACTATAGAGAGTTTCTGAGGCTGCAAATCTTTACCGGAGCTTGACAGCCTCGTCTTTCTCCAGAGAAGCTGCTGGTAGATTTCAACCACCGACCTTGTGGCCAGCAGTTCAGTGATTACCCCACAGTACCACCAGGGTTGTAGATTAAAAGCCAAGACAATTCTATGGACTAGTTCTCCTCTGTAACACATGGGGTCAACATGAGTTGGAATAGATTCTGTCACATGTAAGAAATTAGGTCTTGCATGGATGGATCAGTTTAATTTTTCCCATAGTTGAATAAGGAGCCTTGGTGACGTAGTGAGCGTTAGGCTGCTATTCCCAAGGTCAGCCGTTTGAATCCACCAGCTGTTCCGCTGGAGAAAGATGAGGATTTCTGCTCCCATCAAGATTTACAGCCTCGGAAACCCTGTGCAGAGTGGTTATGAGTGAGAACTGACTGACCGCACACCACCACCACTGTAGTTGGGTAATTAGGACTTTTTTCCAGCTTGGGGCTATTTAATTACTTTAAAATAATTAAACATATATACTGAAGGATAGATTGCTTTTTTCTTTTCATTAGAAAGGAAATTTCATTAGGAAAAGTATGAAACCCTTATGTTGTTGTTGTTAAGTACCATGGAGTTGGTTCCGACTCATAGTGACCCTGCACAGGGTTTCTGAGGCTGCAAATCTTTATGGGAGCAGAAAGCCTCATCTTTCTCCCTTGAAACAGCTGGTAGTTTTGAACTTCCGACCTTGAGGTTAGCAGCCCAATTTGTAACCACTACACTACCAGAGCTCCTTGAAAACCTTATTGTTGTTGTTAAGTGCCATCGAGTCGATTCCGACCCATAGCGTATGCATGTATTGAAATAAGATGACCAGACAATACGCAGTCCTGTTTTTGGAATGAAGGTCTCTAAGCACTCTTTTCTTACAGACTTTCAGTCTCAGAAGCACAAGATGCTTAGGACATCTAGAGGCTGCACCTCTTTTCAGTAATGGAATAGCCATATTACAACGTTGAGAATTTTTAAACACAAGAATCCCAGGAAATTCTTGTGAGATAATGGCACAAGTCTAGGGGTCCACAAAGCCAGTGTCCAGCTGCTTGATGCTACAGAACACAGGAGGTGTGTTGTCAGTTTTCATCACCTTTCACCACGTCGCAGGGATGTTGGCATGTGCCAGAGCAGTTTTATATTTTTTTGACACCTTGATTTATGGGGACACCAAAGTCTTGAGAACAATTTTGGAAATACAAGACATACCAAAGTATAAAGGTCATTAGTTACTGCATCTCCCAGAAACAATCACCATTTAATGATTTTCTAAGATGTTTACAGGAGCGCGGTGACTCTGTAGGATAAACACGGGACTGCAAACCACAAGGCCAGAGGTTTTCACCAAATGGTTGCTCACTGTTTAACAGCCTGGAAAACTCTACGGATGTCATACCTGACTCAGCAACACTGAACAACAAAGATGTCTATATCTTTTTCACATCAGTTTCAGTATACAAAACATGTCTCCTTGTTCTATCGCATCATGATTTTAAAAAATTTTTTTTGTTGTGAATTGAGTGAAGGTTTGCAGGCAAGATCATCAGCTTTACTTTCAATAAATTTTAGACTTTGTTTCCTTTCAATGATTACCATCCCTTCTCTGCAAAAACAGGTATCCTAATTCCTCCCTATGGCTCTCTATTTATATCTTAACAAATGAACAAAGCAAAAGTATTTGTATACATACAAAACAAAAAATATACATCCATTTAAATGTTTTTAAGGCACATTCTGCAAGCCAGCCTCCTGCCCACAGGCACTTAAACTTTACTCGTCCCAGAATCCCCAGTTGCTGTGTCTCTCCAGGCCACCACCTCTGTCACTGTGTCTGCTGTCACTGCTTTCTAGTTAGGGCTCTCACGCTCCACTCATGCTCTTCCTTTTTGATGGTCCCAAGATCATCTGTTCCTGGTGAAAGATTAACTACTTCCCCATTTTAGTTATACATCTTCTGTAACTATAGTTGACTGTTACAATTAATCCTGACAATTACAGTTGAATCATAAAATCCTATCACCACCATCCCCCATCCCTGTCCCCCAGATCCAGGAGGAAAAAAGGGAATTTAGTGGAGTGTGTGCCTTACTCGTCTCATCTTGAAAGTAAGCACACTCATGAAAGCTTGTAAACCAGCCACTTCATTTCCTTCATAGCTCCCCACTTTTCATAGCTAATATTTAAACCCAGTGCACTGAGGCAACAAGTTTGTTCCTTGATATGAAGAAATCTTCTATTCTGGTTGGAATTTTGAGCAGCTGCATCCATAAGCAAAAGGCCAGTTCATCAAATTGCAGTTTATACTTGCTTATAGTATTAAACACCTTTATCTTCATCTGGTTGAGTTCTGGCCAGCTAGTCATACAAACTAGGTCAAACAGGTACTAGTTTCAAGTTTGGGAGTTCATACACACCTTCTGGCACTTCAGACCAGCTGGCCCCTTCACTCTCAGCTCTAGTCCCCAAGAGCTCAGGGGTTCACACATCTCCCTAAACACTAGACCAGTCAGCACCTCTCTCTTCTCAAGGTCAATGGATGCCAACGGAACATGGTTAGTTTCAGCCCACGTCTTTATTGCTGCGTCTCTCCCACTTCCATTCACAAGTAGACCAGGTGGTTACCAGCAAGCATACTCGACTGCTCGCAGGATCCCTTTAAGTTTTAGTCATAGAAGGGAGTTTTCCCTGATGGGCTAGCATCTCTTACCTTGTTTCATGAAATTTTAAGTCCTCAGTTGTGGGACATTGTTTTGTTTTTCCTCAGTTTGTAATTGGTTGTCAAAAACACACACACACACACACACACACACACACACACACACACACGCTCATTATGTAAATTGATTATATCCCCCTCACTTCACCATACAAAAATTTGGGGATTTTAAAATTCTGTCCATAGTTTTATTTGTAAAGAGCTCTGGCTGTCTTTCTTACTGGTCCCTTATAACACCATATTCTTGTATGATTTATGGGCAATATGCTCCTGTAGGCCTGAAAGTATAATTTTTATATATGCATTGTTCCCTAGAATGTCTGTCATGGCAGAGATATTCTTCCTCAAAGGTTGGGAGCTCTCCTTCCTTTTTCAGAGATGGTTCAAAGACGGTTTGATGAGGCTTGTTGACCAGCAAGATATTCAGGTGGAGTAGGCAGCCTGGTCAGACCTCTTTTCACTGTTGAATTCACCATGAATATGGACTGAGGACAAAGAAGTACTTGTGTCGACTCTCTCAGGAAAAGAACATGGCAGTCTCCTGCCTGGGTTTAGGGAACGAGGAAACCCACAGAGAGGAGGCCTTTTGATAGCAAAAAACCCTTTGCATTAGTGGTCATACTTTAGAAAGCCAGTCAACCTTTCGTGATTTTCTCCAACATGCTTCATCCTTGGATTCATGTACTTGGGTGGTGACCCAATCAAACCCACTGCAGTTGAGTCCATTTGGATTCTAATCAATACTAGAAGGCTAGAATTGTCCCAGAGGGTTTGACTCACCAACTAAGGTTTTTCCCACTGCACCACTAGGGTGCCTTGTAGGGATAGTTTTGTTAAATCAAATCTGTGTGTCACTAGACATGTGTGGTTACAAGGGAGACAGAATTGGGTATTGCCAAGGAGGCGGCAAGTAGGCAAGAAGAAAATCAAAGCACTGTGAGCGTGGATCAATCATAGCAGCATCAAAGAACTGAAGAAGTGAAGAAGACTTAAGTGAGGGGTGGCCAGGAAAGTGATCAAGAAAGGGAGGCTGTGGTGAGAGAGTGGGCTGCTGGAAATAATGACCTGGGCTCTCATAAGCAGTGGTGAGGAGGCCCAGGATGTGACCATGGAGGTAGCATCTAAAGTAGGGAGAAGAACAGGACACAGCAAGTGAGGATGTCATGAACTCAAAACTCTGTCTGGAATGGGTCTTCTTTGTGCAGGTTCAGATCTGGCAAGTGTGATGTGAAAATCAGAGGGAGAGGGTACAGTCAGGTCTTCAGCAATGGTAGGGACAGAGCAAAGTGCTTTGTAGAAGCAACAACAGAGAGGAGGGAATGGGTTCATTCATCTGACATGAATCAGAACAAGGAGTTCTTCTGGAAGAAAGATTTTATAGGGCAGTAAGGAAGCACATACCCACATCAGATAACAAGCCTTTTAATAACCAACGTTTATTTCTATTTAAAACAATATCCAAAGGGTCTTCAAAAGGCCCGATGGCTCAAAGACATCCACATTTCATGTAAGATCATAGTTGCATGCAGGTTCTTGTCGCCTCCATTTTTAATGATTCATTCAAGGTATTTCTAGGCCTCTGGATATTAACATTGAAGACTTATCTTCTCAGATCACTGTGGGTACTGCACGACAAATAGGTTATTAAAGTCAGTTATAAGCAGGCGAGCAATAATGACGATTATTAAAATGAAAAATTTGTAATCACAGACGAAAGCCAGCACTGGTAGTTTCAGAAGTACAGAAAATAACACCATCAACAGGAACCAGGTACATTGGTAGGAAATCCATAAAAGGAAATCTTTAATTCTCTGTAGTAAGGTTCTTGGGTGATGAGCTTGATTGTCTGGAATCATGATATGTCTTTTCTGCAGAGATTATCTGGGAGGGAAAAAAAAAAAGTTAAGGTTAGATGTTATCAAATGGTTGACTAGACATCTACTTTCCTATTTGGAGGAGCAGGTGTGGCCCTGTGGGATAAAGCACTGGACCGAAAGGTCAGTTTGAACTGCAAGGTCAGTGGTTCAAACTCACCAGCTGCCCCTTGGAAACCCTACACCGGGTTGCTATGAGTAGGAACCCATTTGACGGCACTTAACTACAACAACTTTATAAGAAGTTTTCAAGACTTCCAGCAAGATGGCAGACTAGACAGACATGCTACACAGACCCTCTACAAGAAAGACAGGAGAAATCAAATGAAATCGATACAAATAATAAGCTAGATCTCTAAGCTTCAGAGGAACAGATAGAGAAGTGAATAATATTGACTAGAAGAAGTTGAACAAAAGAATTGTAGACAGATGAACTGCTAGCTGGCATGACACAGAGAGGCTATTTTGAACTTTTGTAAGCAGCGCTTGATTGTGTTGTCAGGCCATCGACTCAAACACTCCAGTGCCTGGAGAAGAGAAAGCCTGCAGGCATTCCATCTAGGAACAGGGGTGCTCCCTCTAACATCCCCTCCACCATCCCCTCCACACAGTGAGCTCCCCATGGCTAGCTGAAGGTACCAGGTGGTCAGAATCCATCAGATACAATCATCAATTCAATACAAATAAAACACCACCACAACGTCTCAGTGAAAGCAGGCAGTATCAGTCCACAGACAAATAAGACAGAGTGACTCAAACCAGTGACAAATACAGAGCCAGGGAGAAAAGGTATTGAACTAGCTGATAGGAATTCCAAAAATTGGTATTTAGGTAACTTCAACAAATTGAGAGAAAGATTAGGAAAGCTATAGACAAAAAAGAGGTTATCATCAAAAACAAAGAAATCATGAGAACACTTCGAGAACAAATAGACAAATGAAAAATTAGAATGCATATAAATACAAAGCAATCAATAAATTAATACTAAGAATTCAGAAACATATGATATCCTGAAAGGGCGGAGGCCAGATCTGAAAGCTTGAAGACAATCTCTCAATACTCACCTGCTAGAGTAAAAAAAATTTTAAAGGATAAAATAATTTGAAGAAAGCTTAGAATTATGTGAGACTCCATCAAGAGAAATAACTTAATGTGTGATCAGAATTCCAGAACAGGAAGAGACAAAAGATAAAAAAGGACAGAAAATGGTCAAAGAGCTGGTAAAGAAAGCTTCATGGATTTGGTGAAAGATGAGAATATATGCATTCAAGAGTCTGGATGACCCCAAACAAGATAGACCCCAAAAGAAAATCCCCAAGATGTATCATATTCAAACTTTCTAATTAATGTAGTTAAGAACCACCACCAGCATCTGGATTAGGAGAGTTTTCCTCATGTGTTTTTGTTTTTATGTTGCAAGCAAATAGCCAGTTTGACGAGGGTAATCCTGGCGCTGCGTAGGTTTAGTTACATTTCAAGAAACATTTAAGGGACGATGCCCCAATACAAGATTATCAAGTCTTATGAATAACATTAATCCATGGAGAACTTGTGTATAGTGTGCATGGAACTTGTCAATTAATACTGCATTAATTTGAAATGTCACCTCTATCACATGGAATAACCGTGAAGTCTTGGAAATGTCTTGACAGTCTCTACCATTTCTCCCTTCCATTTATTTGACCAGTTCCCAATTGTACCAATTTAGATGCTGTTTTGTGTTCTTACTAGAATTTCCCAATCCACTGTTTTTTTCAGACTTCTGCCCATTATTTTTCAAAATACAGAGAGAAAGAGACAAGCAGTTTCTTTGGGAGACATGTTTATAGCAGTAAACCTTTCTTTTCAGAAAAGCTTTGTACTTACTGAATTCTTATTTTTATATGACACACAATAATATACCCATGAAAGCATTGGTGTTGTTGTTGTTAAGTGCCACCAAGTTGGTTCCGACCCATAGCGACCCTGTTTAGGGTTTCCAAGGAGCGACTGGTGAGCTTGAACCACCAACGGCTTTGCAGTCTGGTGCATTAACCCACAGTGCCACACCAGGACTCTATGAAAGCATTAGCACAATGAAAATCATGTCTGTCCGCCCGAAAACTTCCTTGTACTTCTTTATAACTCATTACAGAGTTACGCTTATTTTCTATTTGTACTTGTGATTCCACTGGGTGTTTCTATGCATGATATATACATTTATACCAGAGTCGGGGAGTGTCTGGCCCATAGGCCATCTAAGTCCTGTGAAATCATTTGGTCTGGTATTACCAAGGCAGCCGCAGTTCCAGCCTTCACGTTGTTGTTGTTGTTATGTGCCGTGGAGTCGGAACCGACTCATAGCGACCCTGTACAGGGTTTCCGAGGTTTTCGGAGGCTGTAAATCTTTACTCCCGTAAAGATTTACAGCCTCGGAAACCCTGTATAGGGTCGCTATGGGTCGGACCCGACTCGATGGCACTTAACAACAACAACAACAAATCTTTACGGGAGTAGAAAGCCTCATCTTTCTCCCGCGGAGCAGCTGGTAGTTTCGAACTGCTGACCTTGCGGTTTATAGTCCGATTCGTAACCACTACGCTACCAGAGCCTTCACGTTAGAGCAGGCTAATTTTTAAACTGATACTTTTTTATGGCTTGTGAATGATGTTATGACTATCAAAATGGCCCTTGGCAGAAAAAAAGGCTCCCCCACCCTTGATTTGGAATCCTGGTGTGGCATTGTGGGATAAAGTACTGGACAGCAAGGTCAGCTTGAACCCCAACTGGTGGATTTAAACTCACCAGCAGCATCTCAGAAACCCTATACAGGGTCTCTATGAGTCAAAACAGACTCAACAGCACTTAACAACAAACCCTGATTTATACCATAACAATTGTATCATTATAATTAATATTATGTATTTTATCACTTGAGTTTGTTACAATTCATAATTAACCTAATAAAGGAAGCTGCTAAATTTTTGAGACATCATTAGACATTTTATTTTGTATCAGTAAATCCCAAACTTTTCCATTGATTTCCTGAATTTACTAGGTTTGCAAACACTATTTTTCTAATAATTACACTATTTCACATTATTACGTGATTATATTGTACTGATAATATTTATGTGGGGGCTTCAAAATGTAAGGAAAAAAATCCATCATCTTTCAAATTACATTTTTCACTAATTTTTTTGAAACCCCCTTATACGATAACAATATTTTAAATTCTGTGTGTCTGGCTATAGGTCTTATTCATGAACAATGTGCTAGGTTCTTAGTGATTAACTAAATAGCGTAGTGGTTACAAATTGGACTGTGAACCTTAAGGTCAGCAGTTTGAAACTACCAGCTGTTCCGCTGGAGAAAGATGAGGCTTTCTGCTCCCGTATAGATTTACAGCCTTGGAAACCCTGTACAGGGTCGCTATCAGTCGGAACCGATTCCACGGCACATAACCAACCAACCAACAAAGGTTTACTACTGGTTACCTTTCCCTAGAAGTAGATTTTCCTTTTATCTGTCAAACAAAGTATTTGTTTTCCCCATGTATCGTTTTAAGTTTTCCTCATTAAGCTTCTTTTCTCAGTTCTACTGGGTTAGGTAGTTGCTGTTACATTTTTCAGGTTGAACCCGTATTTTATTTTCTTTCAGTCTTGTTAAATAAAAAGTTTTTTAGTTTGACTTTATAAAACATGAAGACTTCTTAAAAGAAAAAGATCATCTGAATGGCAAAAAAACTTACGCAAAATTATGGTAATGAACAGTTTGGGAAAACATTTTTACATACATAGAAAACAAAGATTTATGAAGATCCTTTCAATATAAAGAGCATCTATTAGTAAAGAAAAAGCAGACAAAGAAAATGAGAGAATCCCACACTGGAGCATATGCAATGGTACATGAGTCTGAAAAGACAAACATGACCTCACCTAGTTACAAGAAAAGGAGTGTCTTTTAATGACTTCCAAACATTCCCCTACTTAAATAGGGTCAATACCATTTACCTTACCTGACAAGTACAGCAGTCTTCTGACAACAGAAACATCCAAACCACCTTCAGCTTTTCAAAATACCTAATGCAGTACCTTGTGCTGCTTTTATGAGAGACAGGATCTTGATTGGATAATTGCAATAACATGGAGAGCAATTTCCACATACCAGGTCAATTTTCTCCAGGTTAATCCAATGATTTCAGGAGCGCTGGTGATTCTATAGGAAAAGCACTGCTAACCACAAGATTGGCAGTTCAAATCTACCAGTCGCTCCTTGGAAACCCTATACAGGTTCTCTATGAGTAGGCACTGACTAGATAGCACTTAACAACATCTGCTCCTGTGGAGTCCTGGTGTGATGCTGTAGGCACTGGACTCCTAACTGCTAGGTCAATGGTTCAAACCCACTAGTTGCTCTTCAAAAGTCCTATTCAAGATAACTATCAGTATCAACTCAACAGCACTTAACAACAACTATCTACTCCAGTCTACCACTTGTCTGTCAGTTTGCCACACTATGGTGACTCGCATGTTGCTGTGACCCTGAAAGCTCTGCCTCCAGAATTTTGAATGCTTCTGGCTCAACCATGGTGGACAGTTTTCAGCTGCGCTTCCAGAATAAGACTCAGAAGGAGAGGTGGACTACTTCCAAATGTTTAGCCACTGAAAACCTTAAGAATAGTAGTAGAACACTGTCAGATAACACCAGAATATTGAACACTAAAACATGATGAAGAGCACCAGAATACTGTTAGATACAGTGCCAGAAATGAGCCCCTCAGGTTGGAAAACACTCAAAATACGACTGGGGAAGAGCTGCCTCCTCAAACTAGAGTTGACTGCGATGACACGAATGGTGTAAAGATTTCTAGAACCTCATTTTCTGATGGGGCACAATTTAAAATGAGGAGAAACAGCTGCAAACATCCATTAGCAATCGGAACATGGACCGTACAAAGTATGAATCTAGGAAAATTGGAAATTGTCAAAAATAAAGTAAAATGCAGAAGCATTGATATCCTAGGCATTAGTGAGCTGAAATGGACTGTTATTGGCCATTTGAATCTGACTATCACATAGTTTGCTGTTCTGGGAAGACAAATTGAAGAGGAATGGTGTCACATTCATCATTAAAAAGAATATTTCAAGATCTATCTTGAAGTACAGTGCTGTCTGTAATAGGATAATATCCATATGTCTACAAGGAAGACCAGTTAATACCACCATTATTCAAACTTATGCACCAGCCACTAAAGCCAGTGATGATGAAACTGAAGAATTCTACCAACTTCTTCAGTCTGAAATTGATCAAACATGAAATCAAGATGTATTGATAATTACTGATGACTGGAATGCAAAGGTTGGAAACAAAGAGGAAGGATCATTAGTTGGAAAATAGGCTTTGGTGATAGAAATGATGCTGGAGATCACATGACAGAATTTTGCAAGACCAATGACTGCATCATTGCAAATACCTTTTTTAGACAACATATAAGGTGATGATTCACGTGCATTTCACCAGATGGGATGCACAGAAATCAAATTGACTATATCTGTGGAGATGGTGTGAAATATCCATATCACCAGTCGAAACCAGGCCAGGGGTAGACTCTGGAACAGACCATCGATTGCAAATTTGGACGTTTAGGCTAAAGCTGAAGAAAATGAAAACAAGTCCACAGAGCCAAAATATGACCTTGAACCTATCCCACTGAATTTTGAGATTATCTCAAGAACAGATTTGATGCATTGGAAACCAATGACTGAAAACCAGATGAATTCTGGGTTGACATCAAGAACATCATACAGGAAGAAAGTAAAAGGTCATTTAGAAGACAAGGAAGAAAGACAAGACAAAAATGGATGTCAGAAGAGATACTAGAGCAAATGGAAGAAATGAGGAGATAAAAGAGCTCAACAGAGAATTTCAAAGGGCAGCTCGAGAAGACAAAGTCAAATATTATAATGAAATGTGCAAAGACCTGGAGTTAGAAAACCAACAGTGAAAACACACTCATCATTTCTGAAAGAACTGAGGAAAAAATTCAAGCCTTCACTTGCAATACTGAAGGATTCTTTGGGCAAAATATTGAATGATGAAGAAAGTATCAAAAGAAGATGGAAGGAATACAGAGAGTCATTGTACCAAAAAGAAACGATCGATGTTCAACCATTCCAAGAGGTAGCATATGATCAAGAGCCAATGATACTGAAGGAAGAAGTCCAAGGTGCACTGAAGGCATTGGCAAAGAACAAGGCTCTGGGAATTGATGGAATACAAACTGAAATCTTTTAATAAACTGATGCAGCACTAGAGGCACTCACTTATCTGTGCAAAGAAATTTGGAAGAGAACTACCTTGTCAACTGATTGGAAGAGATCCATATTTGTGCTTATTCAAAGAAAGGTGACCCAATGGAATACAGAAATCATTGGACAGTATCATTAATATCACATGCAAGTAAAACTTTGCTAAAAATAATTTTTAAATGGCTGCAACAGTACATTGACAGAGAGCTGCCAGAGGTTCAACCTGGATTCAGATGAGGATGTGGAATAAGGGATATCATTGCTGATGTCAGATGGATCTTGGCTGAAAGTCACGAATACCAGAAACATTTTGACTTGTGCTTGCTTTATTAACTAGGCAAAGTTTTTTGACTGTGTGGATCATGACAAGCTATGACCACCATTGTGGAGAGTATTCCAGAACACTTCATTGTGTTCATTGAGCAACCTGTACATAGATCAGGAGGTAGTCCTACAAACATAATAAGGGGACACTGGATGGTTTGAAATAAGAGAAGGTGAGTGCCAGGGTTGCATTCAATTTGTACAGTTAGCAAAAAATCTGAGGAACTGCATTATGCGAAGAACATGGCATCAGGATTGGAGGTAGACTCATTAACAACCTGTGATATGCAGATGATACAGCCTTACTTGCTGAAAGCAAAGAGAACTTAAAATACTTAGTGATGAAGATCAAAGACCACAGCCTTTGGTATGAGTTACACCTCAATGTAAAGGAAACAAAAATCCTCACGCTGGAGCAATAAATCACATCATGATAAGTAGAGAAAAGATTGAAGTTGTCAAAGATTTCATTTTGCCCAGATCCACCCTCAACATTCATGGCAGTACCATGGACTGCCAGAAGAACAAACAAATCTATGTTGGAAGAAGTACAACCAGAATGTTCCTTAGAAATCAAGATGGTCAGCCTTCGTCTCTCATGCTTAAAATGTATTATCGGCGGGGACCAGTCCCTGGAGAAGAACGTCATGCTTAGTAAAGTGGAGCAACGTCAAAAAAGAGGGAGACCCCCCCCCCCAAGAAGATGGACTGGCACAGTGGCAGCAACAATGGGTTCAAGCATATGGAGCAGCTAGTGGGCTTGAACTTGTAACCTAGTTGTTAGCAGTCCAGTGCTTATCCTACAGAGCCACAGCATTATCTATTGCTCATGTTATGTGCTTCGAAGTGGTTCTGACTCACAACGACCCAGTAACAGGGTTTTTGAGGGGCATGTGGTGGGTTTGAACTACCAACCTTGTGGTTCCAACCAACCTTGTGGTCTAGTACATTAACCTGCAGTACCACACCAGGACTCCATTTTTCAGTTTGTTGTTAGAACTGGTTATGATTCATAGCGACCCTGTATAGGGTTTCTGACGAGCAGCTGGTAGGTTTGCACCACTGACCTTGCGGCTCAAACTGATTTTGTGGTTCAGTGCTTATCCTTCAGCACCACACCCAGACTCAGGAACCTGTTTGTTCATTCATGTATTTGTATGAAAAAATGGGTCACAGATGTGTCTTAGTCTAGCTGATGAAATAACCATTTCACTTGGTTCTGATGATGGATTGGGCTAGAGGATGATGGGAAGCTCCTTCTCAGCCAACACACACTGTATACCTGTGCTTCCCAACCTCCCTTGTGCAGGAGGAACTGACAAGACCAGCTGTGTCCAGTTGTTACGGGCACCCAGGGATGCTTAATATCAGCAAAGACTGCTGAAACTCTTGCTTTAATGTAATTTAATGAATACTTCTCTACACACAATGTCATGGAAGTATAAACGTACCAACACTGCACATGTTTAAAGTGTACAAAAGCTTACAAGATTTCAAGAGGGAACCTAGATCCAGAGGGCATGGAGGCAGGTAGACTCTCCAGTGAGTAGTATTCAATCTGTCTAGGCAGGGCTGATGCAATAAAATACAGATGGGTCTCTTATGATACAACAGTGAATAATTATTATCAGGACTGATTGTGAGGGTTGCGAATGTAAAGGTAGACGTTTTATAGCAAGGAGGGGTGTGATTAACTTTTCAGTCTAGGAGAGGAGGTCTCTAGGACAATCAAAGGAGAAGAGTGGAGAGCGGGACCCTACCCAGAGAAGCAATGATACCAGAGATGGAAGCAGAGATGATGACGTGGCGCGATGGAGCAGCTGGAGACTTTAGATCCAGAGAGGGAGAGAGACTGTGTGCTGAAGACCTGGGGAGTACAGGGGGCAGGATTTCAGGGTATACCCTTTGGTTGGTTGATGATGCATGGAGGGGATTGTATCCATGGCAATGAGACGATATACAATAGAATGAATGTAAAATTAATGTTCTCCCATGTAAACTATCACATAATTCACAATAAAACATTTAAAGAAAAAATAAAGTGTACAAAAGCATTGGCACCATCAAGACCTGCTCAAATCGGTCACCCCTGAAAGCTGCCTTGTAAAATCCATGCCTTTCCCCTCCCTCCCCCAGGCAACCACTGATCTGCCTTCTGTCACTATAGATGACTTGGATTTTCATAGACTCAGCACCACCTAGTCAGCCTTATATGATTTTCTCCAGTATGTTTCCATTCTTGGATTGCACTACACGGGTGGATTGTTGCTGTTAAGGGCCATCAAGTCAGATCCGACTCCTAGCGACCCCGTATAGAGTTTCCTAGGAGTGCCTGATGAGCGTGAAACTGCTGACCTTGTGGTTCAAATCGACTTTGCAGTCCAGTGCATTAACCCACAGTGCTACACCAGGACTCTCACATGGGTGGATACCCAAACTCAAACCCATGTTTTAGAGTCAGTTTGGACTCAGAGCAACCCTATAGGGCAGGCTAGAACTGCTCCGTAGGATTTCCAAAACTTTCAATCTGTACAGAAGCAGACTGCCCCATCTTTCTCCCATGAAGCCACTGGTAGGTTTGAATCACTGACTAATGCCACCCCGCTAAGCCTCCGCCCCCCCACCCCACCCCCATATCACTAGGGCTCCTTGCATGGATGGTTTTTCTAAATCAAGTCTGTGTGTCACTAGGCATGTGAAGTTAGAAGGCAGACTTGGTTGGGTGTTTCCAAGAAGGAGGTCCAATGGGACAAGAACAAAGTCAACGCAGTGTGAGAGAAAGGATAGACTACAGCATCAAAGAACTGGGTAAGTGGGGAACAGTTAAATTAGAGGTGGTCGTGGGGAGAAAATGGACTGCCTGAAATAATGACTTGGGATCTCACAAGCAGCAGTGAGGAGGTCCCAGATGTGACTTTGGAGGTGGCATCTGAAGCAGGGAGAAGACTAGGACATGGCAGGTAAAGGCTGTGAGCTGAGCACCGTGAGTCTGGGATGGGTCCTGTCTCTGCTGCAAGTTAAGATCTGTAGATGTGATGTTGAGACCAGACTGAGGAGCCAGATCTTCAGGGATGGTAGGAAGAGACCAAGGCGTTTGTTTGGTAGAGGCACCAACAGAGAGAAACCTAGTTCATTCATCTGACGTGAATCTGAGGGAACAAAGACTTCTGCTGGAAGAAAGTTTTTATAGGGCAGTAAGGAAGCACATATCAATAGCAGATAACATACCTTTTAAAAACAAAAGTTTATTTCTACTTTAAAAAGTTCAAGAGAGTTAAAAAATCCAAAGGCCCAAAGATGTCCAGGTTTAATAACATTTATAGTATGGTCTCAGCTGTTGGCTCTTCTGCTGTCCCAGTTTCATCTTGATCCTGGCTAGCGCTATGTCTTGGAGTTTCTTCCTGTTGGACAGTATACAAGTGTTCTGATTTCCAGAATACTTCATAAAAGTTTATCACTCCAGTAATGATGAAAATAACAATGCCAAAAGAAATCATTGGAATTACGATGTATAAAACCGTGTAATTTGGATAGAAAACCATCATGGCAATTGCAAGAATCAACAGTATTATTCCAAGTCTTAACAAGAGGTTCCAGCAGTTGTTACATGAAAATTGTTCCCGTACTATTGTCTGTAAGACGAGCCACTGATTATCACCTGGAATCGTTTGCATCATGGTGAGTTTTATCTGTAGGAATTAGGGAGAGAAAAAAGTTAAGGTAAATCAAAGGGTTGATGTCTTTTTATTGGCGGTAACATAATTTTAGATGAAGTGAGTTATCAAGTGGTGTGACCATGTGAAACAAAGGGTTAGTTTCTAGAATAACCTGCAAGTTGACTTCTAAGGTGGAAAACTATATTGAGTTTACTTTCAGTATTTCTTTATAGTCTGTGTTTACTTTCAGTATTTCTTTATAGTCTGT
>NW_006408620.1:5302853-5320013 GCF_000296735.1 Chrysochloris asiatica | reverse complement strand
TTTACTTTCAGTATTTCTTTATAGTCTGTGTTTACTTTCAGTATTTCTTTCAGTAACTCTCGTATGACCATCTATTGCCAACTTGCAGATCACTCCCGAGAGATCATGACTGCAGTGGGTTTAGCCCACTGTCCTGAGTTTTGCTGGAGAGGACCATGGAAACTCAGGATACACATTGCATTTCACTGGATAGTGGTGGCTCTATAGGATAAGCACTGGAGTGCGAGCCACAAGGTTGGCAGTTTGAGCCCACCAGTCACTTTGTAGGAGAAAGAAGAGGCTTTTTGCTCTCGCAAAGATTTACAGCCGCAGAAACCCTGTACAGGGTCACGATGAGTTGAAACCGACTGGATCACACCTTACAGCATTATTTGTTGGTCAACGACAACACTGAAGCTTCTTCCATTAATTCCGAGTCAGATGAAACAGAGCACAAAGCATGAGCCTTGTTAATTGATTTAGATTTGGAAGACAGGTTCAAAGCGTCATGCACATCAGACCCAACAACTGTGAATAAAGATCCTGATTGTCCCCCTCCTCTGCCAATAGGATTAACTGGGTGTAGACTGTGACGTCCAGGAGTTTCCCACCACTGCTCTTGCTCTTGTGTACAGGGCACCCCCAACTTCACCAGACAGCGGAAGGATCCCTTGTGAGGGGCAGGGCTGAGGAAACACCTGGTAACTTGGGTGATTGGCATTTTAGCAAACCAATGGGCAACTTGGTGTTATCTTAGGACCCTAAGACTTTAGCACTGAAGACTGTAGGTAGATTTGATTTCTAATTAATGTGGTTGGTTGAGAGACACCTTCTCTTGGTCTCAAATTATAGTATTTTTAAACCATTCTTTTTATGATTAGATTTCATCTCACTTGAAAATGCTAATATTTTATTGATTTGCTTGAGGTTCATCTGCTTGTATCATTTTTTTGTTTTTCTCAAAAACCAGTTTTATCAATCAAGCAGTGTATTTGCTTTCCAATTAATTTTTGTTGTTGTTAAGTGCCATCAAGTCAGTTTGGACTCATAGCCACCCTGAGTAGGGTTTCCAAGAAGTGGCTGGTAAGTTTGAACCACCGACCTTGAGGTCAAGTGCTTATCCTATGGTGCCACACCAGGATGCCAATTTATTTTAGATTTTTCTTATTAAATTACTCCTCAGTTTCTACTGACAGTTCCCCCCCCCCGCAAAAAAAAAATATTTTAGATTCCTTAGTTTGAATGCATGTTTTGTATGTTTTGAGTTTTTCTAAGAAACAATTTCACATTAGGAAAAAAAAAAAAATGTCTTCAGGGAAAATATCACTTACATGGCACAAAACATCAAATACAAAGGTATGGAAGACGATTTTTGCACACAAAGAAGATCAAGAGTTATAATTCCTTATATACAAGTTACAAATTAAGGTAAGGAAAAATAGTAGTAAAGTAGGCAAAAGGAGCAACAGGGATCCCCTTCAGTGGAAATGCAATGGTCTATGAATCCAGAGAGACAAATTTGCCACACCCAGGAATAAGCAAAGGAGAGCATCTTAAACAGTCCCCATACACATCACTACGTCAATGCTGTTGTTAAGTATTGTCGAGTCAGTTCTGATTCACAGGGACCCTGTATAGGGTTTCCGAGGAGCGGCTGGTGTGTTTGAACCAGTGACTTGGTGGTTCAAACCGACCTTTTAGTCCAGTGCTTTATCCCACAGTGCCACACCAGGACTCTGCTACTTTAATAGATACACTAAAAAAAAAGTAATGCGTCTCTATTACCTGGTAGTAAATGCAGCTCTTTAACAAACCAGTGAAACAGCCAACTGCCTTTGAAGTTGAAATGCCAAACATGCTTTTGTCCTTCATTTATAAGAGAAAGGAACTTGATTGGATAATTACAATAACATGGATTCTCATGGAGAGCCATTTACACCCAATAGCTTTGCTTTCTCTAAATGAATCCAACGATTTCAGGAGAGATTGATGGCAAAGACGTGTTCATTGCCACTTACCGTTCGTGTACCTGTGTGAAAAAAAATAGGGCTACAGATTTGTCTTTGTCTGGCTGTTGATGGGTGATAGTTTCATTTGGTTCTGATGATGGATTGGTCAAGAAGATGGGCGAGACTCTTTCTCAGCCAGTACACCTGTGCTTCCCAACCTTGCCTGTGCAAGCGCATCCCTGGCCCCTTGTTGAAAGCCCACGTCACTAGGCTGTCTCCTGAAGGATTTGCCATCACGATCAGCTGTGTGCAATTGTTAGAGGTACCCAGGGATCCTTAATACCAGCCAAGGCAGGAGAAAGGCGCCACGTTCAATCAGTCACTGTTGGTTTATTTATGCACTCCTTCATGGAGTTATAAATGCATAGTACCAACACTGCACATGTTCAAAGTGTACAATTCCACATCAACTGCATGCCCATCACCCTGAGCATTTCCTCATGCTCCTTTGTAATCCATGCTTTCCTCCAGCCTCACCCAGACAACCACTGATTGGCTTCTGTCACTGTGGACTAGTTTGCATCATCCAATAAGTGCCCTTCTGTGTCCGACTCCTTTTATTCAGCACAGTTATTGTGAGGTCATCAATCATTGTGTGCCACTGTGTGGGTAGATCAGAGTTTATCCATTCTCCTGGTGGTGGGGATTTAGACTGGTTCCTGAACCCCCTGAACGTCTCTGTGTAGCTTAAAATCCACCGTGTGATGCGAACACCAGAGTGAGAGGGGATGAGGAGTACAAGCACTGGCCTGCTAACAGTAAGGTCGATAGTTCAAATCCATCAGTGGCTCTGCAGGAGAAAGATGAGGCTGCTGCTCCCTCAGAAACCCTAGGGAGGGTCACTGTGAGTCCGAATCGACTCGATGGCAGTGGACAGGTGGGTGGGTAGAGGCACTATAAATGGCAGTTTACTTTTATTTAAAAACAAAAACAAAAACTTGAATTTTGGACTTGTCAAAAAGAAGAGAGGAAAACCCGTATGCATTTTGGGGGAAAGGTCAAAACATAGGGACCTGGCATTATAGGATAAGCATTGGCCTTCAACCACAAAGTTGGTTCAAACTCACCAGTCAATCCCCAGAAACCCTATACAGGATCGCTGTGAGTCGGATCCAACCAATGGCATTTAACAACATCCTTGGAAGATGAGGCTTTGATATTACTTTCTTAGAGATTTTCAGTCTGTGAAGGGGAAGGCACTTCAGAAGTATCTAGGGTGTGTATTCCCTTTTCAATGATGGCAAAGTCAAGATAAAAAATGTATAGGTTTGTCTGCTTTTTTAAGGTATCAATGAATTGCCTGTGCGAAAGATTTGCTGAAGAGGTGGGCACCCAGACAGCCAGCTTCCAGCTTTTGCCACAGAGAGTACTGGACAGTTCTCATCTGGGGAATATATTTTCTTTTCCTGCTGTATTTTACCAAGTCACCAGGCTGTTGGAATCGACAGACGGACAATTTTTTTTTTTTAACCATTTTTTTTAGATTGCAGACTAATATATGGTAGGTGTGGTCCAGTTACTTCCGATTCTTACTGATCCCATTACAACAAAACAGAAGGCTGTCCGGTCCCATACCCTCCTCACATTTATTGCTATATTTGAGCCCATTGTTCCAGCCACTGTGTCAATTCATATTGTTGAGGCTTTTCTACATATTCCTTTGGAAATCTGGGGAAATATGAGATTCAAATAGAACTAAAGAAAATTAGTTATTCCACCACCCAGAAACAAGAGCCATCAATGATGCTTTCTTGTTTATTATATTTAAAATATTTGATATTCTGTATTGTAAATTCCATATAGTCAATTGAGTTTTGCAGAATAATTTCATGGATTTTTGCCATGCTCTCATATCCACTGGCAATTGATGGCTACAAAGGTGCTTACATTTTAAATCTATATATTCCTTCTGCTGCACAAGACCTCTTTAAAATGCCAAAGAGTGAAAATGTCAGATTGAACCTGACCCAAGCTATGGTATTTTCAATAACCTTATATGCATGCGAAAATTGGACGTGAATAAGAAAGACCGCAGAATTGATGCATTTGAGTTATGGTGTTAGAGAAGAATATTCAAAGTACCATGGACTGCCAAAAGAACAAACAGATCTATGTTGAAAAAGGTACAGCCAGAGTGCTCCTTGGAGGCCAGGATGGACAGACTTTGTCTCTCATACTTCGGACATATTGTCAGGAGGGACCAGTCCTTGGAGAAGGAAATCATGTTTGGTTAAATGGAGGGTCAGAGAAAAAGACATAGAATCCCAAAGAGATGGATTGGGACAGTGGCAGCAGCGATGGGCTCAAATTTAGCAATGATTGTGAGGTTGGCAAGGGACCAGGCAGTGTTTCGTTCTGTTGTGCATAAGGTCACTATGAGTTGGTACTGACTGGATGGCACCTAACTATGACTACATATTTGCTTTAGTGTTAGTCCCTGGAACATTACTTTCAATTCTTCCCCATTATAAGTAATTCTCCTTGAGTATATCCATTCACTTTTGTCTCATAAAACTGCCTGGATTTTTAATAATATGTCTCATTTTAAATTCCAAGAGTTCATTTTTTTCTTCTGGTTCTTTCTAACATTGTGTTCTTATTTCATTTATATGAGTTCTTCTACATATTGAAAAAATCTCAGCTCAGTTGAAAGCTTCTTATTTTCTGTGTACTTCTCCCTGCACTGTCTCTGTATTCTCTCAAGTCCTCTGAGATAATCTGTTGTTCCAGCATCTAAGACTGTGAGGCAGTCTTAAGATGAACTAGTTCCTGAGTTCTCCGCATTTAAGAAGGAGCACTGCTAGCTTAATGAATTACGAGCTGGTCTGCTAGTCGAAAGGTCAGTTGTTCAAATCTGCCAGCCACTACTCTGGAGAAAGATGAAGCATTCTGCTCCCATAAAGATTTACAGCCTTGGAAATCCACTATAGAGGTCACTATGAGTTGAGTCCTGATGTGGCACTGTGGGTTAATGCACTGGACTAGAAAGTTGGTTTGAACCACAAGGTCGGTGGTTCAAGCTGCTCCTTGGGAGCCCTATACAGGGTCGCTATGGGTTGGAATGGACTCGACAGCGCTTACCAACAAACACCAATATGAGTCGAAACCAACTTCACAGCACACAACCACCCCCACATTTCCCAGTGAGGCATTTAAGAGCAGTTGTGTAGGGTTTGTTGGTAAATCATCATATTCGTCATAAAGTCCCCAAATGTGAGTTGAGGAAGAAGGAAGAATTTTCTTTGGCCAGTTATCTTGGGGACATCTCCCAGTCTGTAGCCTGACCTGAAAGAGTGGAGAACATATCAAAAGAGGTAGGATCCCACCTAGTGTCCCTGAGTCTGATATGTGCTTTCAAGTTGGTTCTGACTTACAGGGACCCTGTTATGACACTGTAGGATAAACACTGCATGAATAACTGTCAGCGGTTCATACCCACCAACTGTCCTTGGAAATCCTACACAGGGTCACTATGAGTTGGAACTGACTCTATGGTCCAATTATATTCACAACAGTGAACAAAGTATAACTGCCCCATAGGGTTTCCTAGACTGTCGTGTGTTTTTATAACATTTTATTGTGAATTGAGTGAAGGTTTATACGGCAGACTGTTTACATGCAACAAATCATCCATTTCATCTTAATTTCAATCCCCTCAATGTTACATCATGTTTCCCACTTCCTCCCTGTCATTCTTGTTTCAATTCCTCCTTTTTTCCCAGTCTTCTGAATTTTGTCCTTAGGTAAATACTGCCCTTTTGATCTGGAATGGGTGACCATTCTGTAGTGTGCGTACCTCACCAGTGTGACCTTGTAGGATAAGCACTGGACCGCAAGTTTGTTTGAATCACAAGGTCATCAGCTCAAATTCACCAGCCACTCCTTGGAAACCCTGTTCAGGGTCACAATGAGTGGGAATCGACTTGAGAGCAATTAATAACATTATACCTTATCTACTGCTTAGCTGAAAAGCCAGCCACAGGGGTGATTCAGTCCCAGACCCGAAGGGTGACCAGGGCCATAGTTTTGGGGTTCCAGCAGTCTCCATCTGACCAGTGGTGGTGGCTGCATGCCGTCAAGTCTGTTCTGATTCATAGGGACCCGGGACAGAGTTTCTGAGGCTCTAAATCTTTACAGGCCAGACAGCCTCATCTTTGTCCTGCAGAACAGAGGGTGGATTTGAACTTCTGGACTACCGGTTAGTAGCCCAATATGTAACCCACTACACTATTAAGGCTCCTTATCTGACCAATAAGCTTGGTCTTTTTTTAGGATTTTGAGTTTGTCCCCCCACTCGATCCAGAATCTCCCATTGTGATCCCTTTCAGAGTTGGTATTGGTATTGTCTGTGCTCTGTGGAAACAGATTGATGGTTTTTCTCTCACAGAGGGGCTGGTGATTTCAAACCACTGACCTTGGTTAACAGCCAAATGCTTAACCACAGCACCACCAGGTCTCGTTTCACTATGGTTAGTGAATCATGTGACTTTAAAGGAAGTCTTTCAACCTTACTGTCACAAGTCTCCTGGTCCCCTTCTCCAGGAATCCGAAGAATCAGACTCAATTTCCGTTTCCCCAGATGCTAGCGCACTGGGCATTCACTCATAAGATTTATTAGAAAGAGACAGAGAAGTGGGTCTGTATCCACCAGTAGTGAAGGCCCTCAGGAATTGTGGAGCAAGGTTTAATAAACTCAGGACTCCTCCTCTAGGGGAGTTGTTCCACCCAGGGGGAGTGGTTGGGGAAGTTGTAGTTGAGTTTCATCAGCCCTTTCCTGTATCTGTATCTAATGCTGAGTCCAGGGGATTTTAACTGTATGCAGGGGTGGATACATAAGTTAATGTAAATTACAACTGAGTCAGTAGATGTCAAAAGGTCATGCTAAGGATGAGTCCTAAACTGCAAGGCATGTCCACGGGATTTATGTGGTCTGTGTTCTGGTTGGCAATTGTTTTATTGTGGTTCTGCCTTTCCTTTGGTATGTGCCAGGCATACCAAAGGATCAAAAGATCCCTAATCTATTCCTAGTAGATTATCCCTAATCTATTGCTACAAGATGTTTGCCTCTTTGGATTCAAGTACTCAGGTAAACAACTTCATTAAACCAGGTTCATCCATTACCAGATATGTAGAGTTAAGAGGAGCAAAAGGTGGAGGTATTTCCAAGAGGAAGCCTGTATGAGACATGAAGAAAAGTAGACCTTAGCATCAAAGGGTTGGATGAACCAAATGAGAGGTAGAGGTGTGGCCAGGGAAAGTGATGGATGAGGGTGGTGGTGGGCGGCTGTGGAGTCGGTTCCGACTCATAGTGACCCTGAGTAGGGTTTCCGAGGCTGTAAATCCTTACAGGGCCAGAAAGCCTCATCTCTCTCTCCCACAGAACAGCTGGTAATTTCAAACTGCTGATTTTGAGCTTAGCAGCCGAACTCATAACCACTATGTTACCAGAGTGCCTGATGAACGAGGATAGAGGGACTATGGTGAGAGAATTGGTTGCCTGAAACTATGACTTGGGGTCTCAGAGGCAGCAGTGATGAGGAAGTGGGGAAGAAGAATGGAACTTGGAAGGTAAGGAGGTCTGTGGGGTGAGCATTCACAGACTTGGGTAAGTCCTTCTGTGCAGGTCAAAATCAGGACTTCAAATCCTTTCATTCTGGTTTAACCCCTTGCTGAGAGTTTGCATTTCCTTCCCAGAATCTACATTTTAAATAGATCGTGTTAGGCTATAGATTGCGATTTGGTGTATTTGGGGTAGAAAAGCATCTTCTTAGCCTGGGGTCAAACCAGAATAGAGCGGTTGGAAGTCCTGGTGCAGATCTGCAGGTGCAGTGATGGAGCCCAGTGTGAGAAGACCAGCCAGGTCTTCAGTGATGGCAGGAAGAGAGCGATGGAGGTTGGTAGAGGTAACAACAGACAGAAGGAAGCCCATTCATTTTTCTGACATGAATCTGAAAGAACTCATTGTTTTGCAGAAAGAATAATATTTCATAGAGGCAACAGGAAACAAGGACATTAGAAAAAGCAGACAGCCAACTTTTTAGAAGCCAGAGTTTATGTCTATTTAAACAGCACTCAAGTAACTTTCAAAAGGTCCAAAGACCCAAGAATACCCAGGTTTCATATGCAATTAAAGCCAAGTGTTGTCTATTGCGGTCTCCGTTTCAGCAAACTTAGAAGAATCCTGGGCAATCTGACGCCTTGATAAATCTTCCAGTCTGAGAATCAGGAATTCTTCTGGCTTCCGGCATAGTTCATACAAGGCCATAACTCCAGTAATGATGACAAAGCCAAGACCAGAAGCTATTATTGTCATCGCAAGGGAGAAAGATAAATTATTATAAAAGACAGTCACCAAACCAATTTCAAGAAACAAAATTATTAATCCAATATAGAACCAACAGAAGCCTTTGCAGAATCTACATGAAAGCTGCTTTTGCGTTAGCCGCTGGAACCGTGTCCTCTGCTTACGAGTCTGAGTGGCCGGAATCATGATGAACCTTACCTGCTGGAATTAAAGGGAAAAGAAAATAAAGACAAGTTTGACTTGACGAGGAAACTCATTTCCCATTTTAGATAAGGTTTACAATTACATTCACATTTTTATATTCAGAATTTTAATTAACATTTTTAACTTTAAAAATTTAGTTTTAACATTTAAAAGTTCTGACAGTAACACAAAGGTCAACCAGGGAATTGACTTCCAGCTTTTTTTTATTATTATTATTATTAATTTGGTGAAATTTATTGATTTTCCCAATCTGGTTCCATCCTTGAATTCCTGAAGTAAAACTTATAAGCGACATTCTTTACTATATTAAAACTATTTAGATATCAAGGATATTGAAACAAAGTAATACAGTATCTTTTTCATAAATGTATCCTGACTCAACTTCTTGTCTCATAAAATGCTAATTTTTCCATCAGTTTTCCAGGGTTTTATCTATTTTTCAGCTTTCTTTCAAGAGCTAGCATTTAATTTGACCTCTAAAGTCTGACCTCTGCTTTCTGATATGCTGTTCTAATTTTCCTTATTAAATTTATCCACCACCCCCCATTGGTTTAAATTTTTTTTTTTATTTCCATAGGCTGAAGGCATGTTTTGCTTATTTTCAGCTTTGCTAAATGTCTAGCTGAGACACCATAAACAAAGTTATTGCAACAGTTTGGGGTAGGGGGAGGAGGATATATTTCCAACACATAAGACAAAAGAGGTACAGGTCCTTTAAGCATAGAGAACATTGGCAAAGTTCATATGTGTATATATATGTTGTTGTTAAATGCCATTGAGTCAATTCTGACCCACAGTGACCCTGTATGGGGTTTCCAAGGAGCAGCTGGTAAGCTTGAAACACCGACTTTGCAGTTCAAACAACTTTGCAATCTAATGCATTAACACACAGTGCCACACCAGAACTCCATATATATATATATATATATATAACACACACACATACATACATACATATCTTAAGTAATACAAAAACAGATCTAGGGTATAACAGGAGTCTCACGTCTGAGGATATGCAATATGTCCATGAATCTGAAGAGTCAAACCTGCCACCAACTAATAAGAAAGGGGACATCTCAAATGGTTTCCAAACACACCAGCACGTAGAAAAAATACAATCCTGGTTTCCTTTACCTGGTATGCAATGCAGCTCTTTAATGAACAACTGGAAAAGCCGAATACTTTTCAAGATGAAATGCCAAGCACAGCTATTTCTAGTTCTTTTATTGGAATTGGAGTCTCCTGTAATTGGATAATTGTAAAAACGTGGATCCTACTGGTTAGCCATTTTGGTTAAACAGCTTTGGTGGTGTTTTTAGGTGTTACGAAGAAAAATGTGGCATCCGGATTGGAAGAAGACTCATTTCATTAACAATCTGCAATATGCAGATGATACAACCTTGCTTGCTGAAAGTGAAGAGGACTTAAAAACATTTACTGATGAAGATCAAAGAGCACAGCCTTTGGTATGGATTACATCTCAATTTCAAGAAAACAAAAATCCTCACCACTGGACCAATAAACAGCTTAGTTTCCTGCTAATTAACCCAATAATACAAGGACCTAGATGCTGAAAGGTTTGAGATAATCCTTAAAGGAGAATCTGGGGACAAACATTCCTTATGCAATAAAGACATCATGCGAAAGCTGGGCAGTGAATAAGGAAGACCGTAGAAGAATTGATGCATTTGAGTTATGGTGTTGGAGGAGAATACTGAAAGTGGCATGGGCTGCCAAAAGAACCAATAGATCTGTGTTGGAAGAAGTGCAGCCAGAGTGCTCCTTGGAATCCAAGATGGCCAAACTTCATCTCTCATACTTCAGACATACTGTGAGGAGGGACCAGTTCCTGGAGAAGGGCATCATGCTTGAAGTGGAGGGATAGCGAAAAAGAGAAAGACCCTAACAAGATGGATTGTCGCCATGGGAGAAGCAATGGGCTCCAATGTAGCAATGACTGTGAGGTTGGTGCAGGACTGGGCAGTGTTTCCTTCTGTTGTGCATAGGGTCGCTATGAGTCGATACTGACTTGTGTACATGGACATGGAAACTAGGAAATCATAGATTGTTTTGGTTTGGCTGTCAACGGGCGGCCACGTCACTCAGTTCCACTGGGTGGTTTGGCCAAGATGAGCAAAGGCTCTTTGGCAGCCAGCACATACTTTGTGTCATTGTTTTCCAACCTGATCTGAGCAGGAGAGCCCCTCTTCCTTACGGAAAGCAGTCTCTGGGTGGTACAGACATTTAAAGTTCTTGGTTCCTCACTGGAAGATTTGAGGTTCAAGTTTGCCCAGAGGCACCTCAGCAGAAAGACGTGGGTATCTGCTTCCGGAAGATGAACCATCTTCAGTGGAGCACAGTTCTACTGCTGACACATAAGGAATTGCCATGAATTATATCTGAGTTGTTGGCACCTGGTGTAGTGGTTGTTGTTGTTGTTAAGTGCCGTCGAGTTGGTTCCGACCAATAGTGACCCTGTACAGGGTTTCCGAGGGTGTAAATCTTTACAGGAGTAGAAAGCCTCATCTTTCTCCCGCAGAGTGACTGGTAGTTTCGAACCTCTAACCTTAAGGTTCGCAGCCCGATTCGTAACCACTATGCTACCAGAGCTCCTCGGAAACACAATTCATCAATTTCCTTCTTAACAGCAGTTTTACTCAGCAGCAGAACCAGCTCGTGTGCGCTTTCCACAGGCACCCCAAAAGATTCCTAATATCAGCGAGGGCTGGGGAAACATTGATTTCACTAATTCACTCTCTACTTCTTTATGAGTTCTGGTATGGTACTGTAGGATCAGCACTGAATTGTAAACCACAGGGTCAGCAGTTCAAACCCACCAGCCACTCTTTGGAAACCCTATACAGGGTCGTTAAGACTCAGTACCGATTCAGTAGTGATTAACAATAACAGTGATAGAAATAGCTTTTCGTTTGTCATTGGGAAAGCAACTTTATTAACCAAACCTTCAAAAATATGCTGTTCTTGTTAAGTGCTATTGAGCCGATTCCAACCCATAGTCACCCTGTATAGGATTTCCAAGGAGCAGCTGGTGAGATTGAACCACCGATCTTGCAGTTCAAATGACTTTGCAGTCTGATGTATTCGCCCACAGTGCCACACCAGGACTCCAAAAATATAGATGGTAAATAAAAAGGAAAAGCAAAACCTTATATATAAGGTAAACTATTATTCTTTCTGGAAGGTGGGGTTTTAGATAATTTTTTTAATCAGATGTGTAAGACACTTCAAAAATGTCTTGGGAACGATGTACTCACTTCAATAATGGAAAAAGTGGCATCTTTACACATTTGTTGTTGTTGTTGTTGTTGTTATGTGCCTTACAGTCAGTTCCGACTCATACTGTTAAATAATGCCAAGGAATTGCCTGAATGAGAAATCAGCAGAAGGACTGGAATCAACATAGTCTGATCCCAACTCCTCATCTGTAGGCATGTGTGTGAGGGTCCCTTCTTTGGGGAATCTTTTTTTCACTTCTTGAAATCTTGTAAGTCACTGTGATATTGTTAAAAAGCATTAACCTTTTTTTTTTAATTTCAAGGGATTTTTATAAAATAGACATTTTGGAAAATACAAGAAAAACTCAAGTATACGTAAGGTCATAGTAGTTATTCCATCGCTCAGAAACAGTGATCATTGATCATTATTTCCCATGGTATTTACTTGGTTTTGACATGTTTTATTCCATCATGGTTTTTTAAAAATCCTGTATTGTTATCAATTTCTCCCCATTGTAAGTAATTCTCCTTGAATATGACCTCTCACCTTTATCATACAAAAGGGATTTTTTTGTTGTTGTTTTTGAAATTTTTAGTTTGTGTCTCTTTTTTATTTCAATGTATTGTTTGTGAATTGAGTCCGAGTGTACAAAGCAGGTCAGTTTTACATTTGACATATCACACACTTTGTTTTAGCTCAATGACTGCAGTCCCCTCCCTGGAAAAACAGTGACCTCACTTCCTCCAGATCATTATTTTCATTCCATCCTCTTTCTCAAACTTACTTAACTTTGTCCTTAGGTAAATGCTGCCCTTTTGATCTTGAATGGTTGACCATGCCATGATGACCGTTCCTTACTAGTGTTGTCTCTCCTATAGGACTCCTGGAGCTACGCTGTAGGATCAGCACTGGACTGCAAACTACAAGGTCGGCGGTTCAAACCCACCAGCAGCTTCTTGGAAACCCTATACAGGGTTGCTATGAGTTGGAACCAACTCGACGGCACTTAACAACATACACCTATCCTGCTGATTGGCTGAAGTGAACCAAAGGGGTGAGTTCTGTTCCAGATTTGCAGTGTGGTTGGGGCCACAATCTCGGTTCCCTCTGGTCTGTGTCTAGTAACCTGGCTGTTTGTTTTTTAATAATTTTGAGTTTTGTTCCACATTTTCTCCCACTATATCTGGGACCTTCTAATGTGATCCCTTTCAGAGCAGTTGGTAGCTGGGGACCATCTAGTTCTTCTGGTCTCAGAGTTGGGAGACTGATGTCCACCTGCTCTATGGGTCTATTGGGCCAGCTAATTCCAAGCATCTTCAGTTTTTTTTATCACTCTTCTTTTTTTCTTCTGCACATGGAGAAATCAATAGTTTCAGTTTGGATGACAGCTCATGAGATTTTAAGATCCCAGTAGCTACTCATCACCAAAGTAGGATGCAGAACATTGTCTTTTATGCTAATTGGCCTTGTTGTCCCTGAAACTTAGGTCCTGAGCCCCCAGGCCTAGCAACTCATTGCTGGAAGGTGTTAGGTAGGTATTAAGAAGTTTTCATCATTTTGTATGCTCCATCTTGAAGTACTGGTGTGGCATTGTAGGATAAACATTTGACTATAAGGTCAGTTTGAACTTTAAGGTCAGCGGCTCAAACTTACCAGCTGCTCCTGGGAAACCCTGTACAAGGTCACTATGGGTTGGAACCGACTCGACACTTAACAACAGCAACCACATTCACAGGTGTGTTTGTAGCAGAGGTAAAGTACCAGATACAAATACTCTATCAAACCCTTATTTGTGAGTATGCTCCAAGTTTCCCTTCCATACATATTCAGCCTGAGGATCTGTTCATGGATCTACCCACAGGACACTGTTGTTGCAGGGTTGTGTATACAACAGCCTTTACTGCTATCCCTTTAACCCTTGCATCATCCCTTCCTGTGTCTTCACCTGTCTTCATCATTCTTCTGCCAACCTCCCCCTAGTTGTACATTGCCTCCCATGGTCACCTGATACACTCTATTTCACTCATGTAAATTTCTCCTGCATGTTGAAAATATCAAGTTGAGAGAAGTTTTATATTCTGACCAGTGTGACTTTCACTCTCTCTCTGTCCTTTGAAGTTGTTTGTCATGGCTTTTTGAAAAGGTCCACTTTCTGGGTTTTCCCTTTTTCTTCAGAGAGGCACTCAGGGTGGTTGGTTAAGGCTTGTTGACTGGCGAGCATTCCAGGGTGGGTAGGTGGCTTAGTAAGTCATCAACACAAAATGTCAGTTGAGGGAGAAGGAAGTGCTTTCTCTGGCTAGTTATCTTAAAAAAAAAAAAATCTGGTTTGTAGCCTGAGTTGAAGGAGTAGGGTAGAATAGCATTGAGGTTACTGATCACTTTTAAAGGAAGTCTTTTCAGCCTTATTATCTGATTGGTTCCACGACGTTTGCCTCCTTGGATTCATGTACACGAGTAGATAGACTGAGCTCTGTTTATCCATCTATGTTACCAGTCATGTCGAGTTAGAGGTGGAAGGAACATGGGTAGGTATTTTCAGGAGGAAAATCCAGTGGGACATAATTAGAATCACGGCTCTGGGGGGCCAGATCGGAGAATGTCAAGTGAGGGACCCAGGGAAAGGGATCAAGGAGGACCAGTGATGAGTAAAGGGTGACCTGAAATGATGATTTGGGATCCCCACAAGCAGCCACAATGTCCAGGATGTGACTATGGAGGTGGCATCTGAGGCAGGGAGAAGAACCGGACCTGGCAGGTGAAGAGGGCTACGCACTGAGCATGCCGAATCTGGGATGGGTCATCTCTGTACCAGGTAAGATCTGCAGGTATGATGTGAAGACCAGAGTGAGAAGATAGCCTAGATCTTCAGTAATAGTAGAAGAGAACAAGCAAGGAGGTTGGTAGAGGAGGAAACAGGAATCCGAGAGAACAAAAACATTACATGATCTGTTACACAAGCTATTTTGAAGCCAAAATTTATTAGTATTTAAAAGCAATGCTCAAGAGACTTAAAATAGAAGTTCTAATGTCACAGATGTACTAGGTTGGGCATAGAGTTCTATCTCGGACTTGGAATTGGGTCCCTCTAGCATTACGGATTCTGAACTATCTTGGTTGATCACGTTACTCATTTCTGCTGCTGGTCTTTGTCTCATGTTTCTCTTAAAGTTCTGCTTCATCTCACACTGCAATATCACGTCATTAGGACAGGTAGAAAGATATTCATGGCTATTATTGGTACTCCAGCAAAGAAGGCCACAAGGTCAGAAGAATCACGCACAGTGAAGATTCCCAGAACCAAGGTCATTAACCCCGTGTAGGCGACACCAGGCACAGTAAGTGACACAGGCATGCTGGCTTGTCCTGCCTTCCTCGTAGACTGTTCTTCCAATTATGAGTGTGGGTATGCGGCAACATCACACTTCCTTCCTGCAGTAGTTAAAGAACAAAATAAGAAAATATTACAGATCAGAAATGTCAAAAGGATGAGAAACCACCCTTCTCTGATGAAGACATCATTGTGACCCGCACCTCTCAGGAGTTATCAATTACAGCTTTTCTTACTCTCTCTAGTATCCTGAAGGGGTCCCTGCATAGTTAGCAAATGGCTAATATGCTCAGCTGTTAAAGATAAACAAAACATCAGTGGCTTGTATTTATGTAGGTCCCTTTAGAAGAAAGGTCTAAAGATATACTTCCTCGAGATCAACCACTGAAACAATTTCATTATTTGCCTTGTATCATTAATGTTTAACCATCTTTGCGGTCCTCAAATAAAGTCTTCTAGGTTATTTTTTGGAGTCCTGGCATGGTGCTGTAGGATAAGCACTGGACTGTAAGGCTGGTTTGAACCAAAATCTTGGCTGTTCACATTTTCCAAACTTATCAGCTGCTCTTCAGAAATCCTATACAGAGTCGTTATGAGTTGGAAAGGACTCAAGGGCACATGATCACAACAGGCTGGGTTTTTTTTTTTGCAGTACAGTGTGTTTAATGCTTATCTTCTTCAGATTTATAGGTTTTTGAGGAGAAGAGGTGATTACAAATTTTGAGTATGAAGAATGCCGTGCGTGTAAAATGAATTGGACAGTTTTGAAGTATAACAGCAATAATTGAGGATTCCTGTGCAAGATATTGTTTATTTATTTATTTTTAAGGTTTTTATTGTGGATTGAGTGAAAGTTTACAAGACTTAGGATCAGTTTTACAGTGAACAAATCATACACCTTGTTTCATTACAATGATTATAATCCCCTCCATGTATCATCAGTTAACAGTATTTCTCTCTATTCACTTTAGCTTTTTAAAAACAAACAAACAAAAACCCACTCAGGCATATATAATAATTTACATCTTCAAAGGGCACATTCTGCAAGTCTGCTCCTGGCCACCAGTTCTTAGTCCCTCTCTTCTTAGTCCATGAATCTAGAGTCCTCAGCCACTCCCCCTCTCCATGCCCCCATCTCTGCCTCCATCTCTGGCGCTGCTGCTTCTCTGGATAAGGTCCTGCATTCTGCTTGTACACTTCTCTCTTGATGGTCCTAGGGTCCTCTGTTTCTGGACTGTAACATTAACCACTCCCCTGTTTTTGTTACAAAACTTCTATCTTTACAATTGTGACAGTCGCAATAAGTCATGATAACAATTATCCACTAATGAATCTTATCCCCATGTTTTCACCAGACCCATCTAGACAAGATGACAGCTATTCAGTGGGGACTCTTTCTTTCCCCTCACCTCTTAAACTAAACTCCCTCTTGAAACCTTGTAAGCCAGTCACTTCGTGCCTTTATTGTACCCTCATTTTAGGTAGTCAAGATATTGTTTATTTAAATTAGATCTCACTACCTCTTCTTTCTCAAATTTTAGGGTTTTATTTATTGATTAAACTGTGATACCAAATATTTTCCCCAAACAGCCATTTTGCCTTGATTTTCAAGTCCATCGATATGAAGTTAAGAAGCTGCACATGGTATTTTTTTAAAACGTTGACTATCCTTTCCTCTCGTTCATTAAATGGTATTTGTTTTATTTCTATTATCTGCCACTTCGTTTTGAAAAATAGCCTTCTGGTTTTGTCTATTGAATCGAGGGTTTGTTTTCTAATTTGCTATTCCTAGATTTTCATAAAAGCCCTTCGTGAGTTCTATTGGCATCTCCATCTCCTTATGTTGAATGCATGTATGTTTTTTCAGTTTTTGTTTAAGTACAGTGAGTTTATTTTAAAAAATGAAATCCAGAACAGGGGGAAAATATTTTAGAGAGCAAAGCACCATTATTTACATTAGAACAAATGTCAGTCTCAGAAAACAGATGTGGAATTCAAAACTTCTAAAAAAACAAGGAAAAAAAGTGAGTTGACAAGTAAGAAACTTACCTTGGACGAAATGCAAATTAAATATTGTTGTTGTTGTTGTTAGGTGCCAT
>NW_006408620.1:5288188-5297363 GCF_000296735.1 Chrysochloris asiatica | reverse complement strand
GGGACTGATGAAATGAAATGCGGATAGGTCTCTTGTGATACAATAGTGAATAATTGTTATCAGGACTGATTGTGAGGGTTAGAAATGTAAAGGTAGACGTTTTGTAGCCAGGAGGGGAGTGATTGACTTTTCAGTCTAGGAGCTGAGGTCCCTAGGACCATCAAGGGAGAAGACTGGAGAGCGGGACCCTACCCAGAGAAGCAGTGATGCCTGAGATAGAGGCAGAGATGATGATGTGGAAAGAAGGAGCACCTGGGGACTTTAGAACCAGAGAGGGAGAGGGGCTGTGTGCTGATGACGGGGGGAGTAGAGTGGAGGCAGGCTCGTAGGATATACCCTGTGGTTGGTTGATGAGGCA
This sequence comes from Chrysochloris asiatica, assembly GCF_000296735.1. Taxonomy (NCBI): domain Eukaryota; kingdom Metazoa; phylum Chordata; class Mammalia; order Afrosoricida; family Chrysochloridae; genus Chrysochloris; species Chrysochloris asiatica. Next base: position 5,297,005 of record NW_006408620.1, on the reverse strand, counting down.
TGGAGGGGATTATAAACATGGCAATGAAACGATATATGATAGGATGAATGTAAAACTAATGTTCTCCCATGTAAACTATCACATAATTCACAATAAAACATTTAAAAACAATAAAAAGGCTGGGTAGTCACAGACAAGAGCAGCATGTAGTCAGGTGCTGCCTGCTACACGTCGACAGTGAGCTGCTGACTAGAGCTGTCATTCAAAGTCATGTTTCATGCCTTAGTTTCTAGCTCATGAGGACTCCAGATATGTCCGAGTAGACCTATAGGACTTTCAGTGGCTGGTTTTGGGATGCAGATTTTCAGACTGTAGTTTCCTCTGGGTGGACTTAAAAACTGCCATCCTGTTCCTGGAGCAACGTGTACTGGTTCAGCATGTGTGGATGGCTACATGATTGGAAAATTGGTATGGCTTGGGTCTGAATGTGACAAAAATTCTTGAATCTGTCAGTGTAAGATTGAGTATCCTGCAGAAATACAATTCTGAGGGGAAATTGGTAAGGGAGAGCTGAGTCATTGCACATATGAGGGTATGTCTTTGTCTTTTGGGAAACTAAAAGGTATTTTTAAAAAAGTGAGTCAAAGATTATATACCTGCCCTGATTATTTCCTATAACATCAAGTATAGAAAATGTCTCCAAGTAAGTTACATGAAGGGGCTTCAAAACGTTTGTGGAAAACATTTCATTATCTTTCAATTCCATGTCCCCATGACTTTTTGAAGCTCTGTCTTAATAAGTTGGAAAGACTAGTCTTTGATGACTGTCAAACTGAGACAGCAATCTGGCGTTAAAATCTAGCCACATCATTGGTCTGTCTCTCTCCAAGAATGCTATACTGATCTCCACTCAAGATTTTCATTGCAGTCTTTAATCCTATGGCTGAATTTCTTTTAAGATCCAAGGATTGAGAAGGGCTTCTTGCGGTTCATAAATGCCCACTGGATCTTGATGTTGTGAAAATCAACAAAAATTGAGGCAGGGTGAACACAGACTATTTAAGGAAGAGAAACGTAGAATGTGGAAGACGTTTCAAACATGAACTGGCTGGCAAAAGTCCTGGTGTGGCTTAAAGTCCTGCGCTTCAAGGACAGTTTGAACCATAAGGTCGACTGTTCAAACTCACCAGCTGCTCCCTGGAGACCCTATGCAGTGTTGCTATGAGGTGAAACTGACTCCACAGGGCTCAACAACAAAAGATTTCTTTGCTAGTTTAACCTTTCAACACGTGTGATTTCTTTGCTATTTTAACCTTTCATCACCTGTGATTTCTTTGCTAGTTTAACCTTTCAACACCTGTGAAGTGAAAGCGGTACTTGTTGTGAAGTGCTGACTCATCGTGACCCTGCAGTTAGCAATCCAGTGCTTATCCTGCAATGCCACACTAGGACCCAGAAGTCAAAGTGGAAAATGGGTTTTGTTTAAGTCTGGTGATAATTTGACACTCAACAATGTCTCTACACCGTCTCTTTAGTCTCTCAACAAGACGTCAAATACAGTGGCACTGTAGATCAGTACTGGTCTGTGAACTACAAGGTCAGCGGTTCAAACCAACAAAATGCTCGTCATATCCCTATACAGGGTCGTTATGAGTTGGAACCGACTCGGCACTTGACAACAAACCTGCAATTTAAAAGTAACTTATTTTTGATGATTACCCTTGCTGAAAAACAAGTGAACTAGAATTCAAACAAATTCTTCAAAAGCAAAAAGCTATATGCACTCATCATGTTTCTTCTTCTGGTTTTGTCTGTTTGATCTTATGGTAAGAAAGACAAGTTCCAGAGACCACACATTGATTTCTGATGCAACATCAGCCACACACCAAACCTCTTAACCCACAAGAACATCATTTACTGTATTATTTGTTAAGTGCTGTCAAGTCAGTTTCAACACAGTCACCCAGTACAGAGTTTCTAAGGAGCCGGTGAGTTCAAACCAACCTTGTGTGGTACACTTATCCTACAGTATCACACTAGGGATCAGAGCAGTCCCCTTCTCTTCTTGGCCCCTGGGGAGATGTTTGGCTCACAGCCCTACAGACCAGCTAAGAGCACAACCTCGGAACTTTAGGAATTCTTGGATACCTAGTACCTGTGTTTGGATGTTTTTAATACAATCCAAAACTATCAATAAGTCCTCAACTACATACAGCCTACTTTAAGTCTAAACATTAGCATCCTGCACAAGAGAAATTTAAGTATAATTTTTCAATAGAGAACAGTGAGAATTATAGTGAAATTAAGTGCTGTTGACTGTTCCGACATAGTGACCCTGTCTGGGTTCCCAGTGACAGCTGGTGGGTGTGAACTACCTATCTTGTAGTTAGCAGTCTAGTGCTTACGCTGCAGCTCATCAGGCCTATAACCTCATTAAGTAGAGATGTTTTTACCTTGTTCCATTATACACCTGGAATCCTGGTAGAGCCCTGTAGGTATTAGCACTGGTAACTGCTAGATTAGCAGTTCAAGCCCACCTGCCACTCCTTAGAAACGCTGGTCACCGAGTAGGACTTCTAGGCTAGATGCCTAAGAATTATCATAATGTTGCAAATTCTTTATCAGACGAGAATATGGAGCCTCAGTGCTCCCCAGAAAGCTGACACCTGGAGAATACTTATGTACTAAGTGCACCGTGAAGTCTTGCCATCTTCTGTAAAACAGATTTCATGGGATACCCGCTTTTACAATGGATGTCGATAAACTCCTGCAATGCATTATGATTGACTACCTAAGTAAATTTTACTTTTATGAGTCCTGGTGTGGCACTGTGGGTTAACGTGCTTGACAACAATGTCAGTTTGAACTGCAACGTTGGTGGTTCAAGCTCACCAGCCACTCCTTGGAAACCCCTATACAGGGTCGCTATGGGTTGGAACTGACTCAATGGCACTTAACAAATTTGTTTTTTGAGTTTCAACAGAGGTGGGACTATTGACAATCCTGTATTTTAGAGGTTTCATAATTTGAAAATCCACTCTACAATTTAATGTGTGGCACTAAAGAGCAGCAGCAGTCTCCTGCCACCTCAGCTTCCTGCTTGTTACTTGTTTCTGAATCACAGGTATTTGAAAACATGCCCCACTCAGGGCCTCCTGAAGGTGAGCACATTCCTATACTGCAGGGACCGTCCCACCCAGATTCAGGTTCCGTGAAAGGTTCCAGACCTCAGAAACATGTGGTAATGGTGCCAACTTTGATGAGCAAGTCCAGACTCCAAGTGTCTCGTGGGCACTAGTAGATCCTGCAGGTGAGGAGGAATCTGGAGAATGGGAAGGCTTAGGGAAGGTGAAGATTTTTTTGGTCTCTGAACAGGCAAGGTTCAATTCAGAACCCTTAGAAGTCACTGCACTGTGTGCTGGCTGGCTTGGTGTCCCAAACCCGGTGTTCTTCACCAGTTCCACGGCTGCTTCCCATGCAGCGAGTATGCCTTGATGCAGCAGAGCCTATAAGGGTCCAGTTTACATAAGAACACGGAACCACAAGCTTTCAGACACGTGCCACGGGGTTTGTCAATAATACACTCGGAAGCAAATGGTACACTTTAATAATGACAAAAAACACAACCACAGAGCAGCAATGTATTTCCCCATTCTAGTAGCAAATAGGCAGAAGAACCATTAAAAATAGATTTTACTTCAACATGTAGGGTCTTAACTACACCTCGGAACATGTGTGGAGTTACCTGTGGTGGTTCTGAACACCCTTTTGGCCCAGGCCTCACTCTTGGGGGCAGGGCCTGGCTTTTTTTAAGCCTCCAAGAAGCTCTGGTTAATTCCTTCTGGCTGAGCCAGGTTTAGTGTAACTGGGGCACTTTGGGTTTTCTGGGCTGTTGCTTGGGGTTCTGGGGAGTTTTCCGGGCAGATTTACTAGGAGTGGCGAAAAACTTGGGTCCGGGCTTTTTAGGAGTCTGCCTTGGGTCTTTCTTGCCCAGAGCAGAGGCTGATTCTTTTGCTGTCTCTTCTCGAATTCTTGGCTTCTTCTGGGGGCCTGTAGCTGAGGCCCCCGTCTCTGCTGGGCCTGTAACCTGGAAGTCTGGTTCTGTGCCTTTCAGGGTCCCCAGTGCAGAGGTGGCCTTTCTCTTCTTCCTAAGAGGAGTGTTGGGAGCAGGACTCTTTTGTGGAGACTTCTTTACTATGTCACCCTTTGGCATCTAAGAAAAGAAGAAAGTTCTTAAGTCAAGGGGGGAAATGGAGGCAGAGAAGGGACAATGCCTTGTAGTTACTGTGTTTGTTTTATCAGGTAACCCCAAAGGGATCACTAGTGTGAGGAGGACATGGAGAATGGCCTTTCCTAGATGTTCTGAAAAGTAGCTGAATTCCACGATTCATAACGGTCAAAGGGACCTGAGTGTGGGGCAGTTCTTCAGGGTTGCGTGGAGTTGGAACCGACTCCCCGCCATGGTTTTCCTGTGTGTGAGGAGAAGGACCCTTGGACTCCACCACCATAAGCCCAGCTGACAGACCTGTGACCCAATTCTGACTCTTCTTCTCATGAAACTGTAAACTCCTTGCAATGTGGTTTAGTTAGGGTAGGGAGTTCTCAAACTGTTTAAAAACCAACAGTGCTTATTAGACAACCCATCCTCCAGAAGTCACATTCAGAGGGCCTTTGAGGGGAGTGAGTTGCCAGCTAAAACCACCAGGTGGCTGCTGCTGCTGGTTGAGGACACGATTTTCACAGCCATCTCTGTCCAGTACCGAAGTACCTTACAGAGAGACCAGTGAGCTGGGCACTACAAAGGTAACAGGACAGGATCCCTATTGCGTATCTTTCCATCTGCATTTCTAAGCACGATGAACTCTATGAGACATTACTGCTGATGTGGTGCTGTAGGATCAACACGTGACTGGTAACCACAAGGGCGGTTCAAACCTACCAGCCGTTCTTTGGAAGCCCTATGAATCAGGACAGACACAATGACACTTAGCAACAAGAAACATTACTAATGATTTTACCAAAGCCACTGCAAGGACACATGCTATTTTTCAAATTTTTGCTTCCAGAGTCAACACTGATGAAATGTATACATGATTACCATGATTCTACTTCCCACAAGGGCCAAAGGAGGTGAACCCGCCAAAGGTTCGTGAGGGACATTGGTCAGCTCTGCTAACACTGTACCCACTGGTCCCATAACAAAAACAGCTTGTTTTTCCATCCCCAAACCCAAAGATACAGCGTACAATTAATACACCGACCACTGGGGCAAATTTCAAGAATATTAAAAATTCAGTAGCATTTCTGGGGTGCGTCTAAACGAGAGACTTCCACTCACATATGAAAACATCATCACTGCTAAAGACTTTAAGGGTTACTGTGACCACGAATTACAAACAATTTACAGCGCAAATGTGTTAAGGCCCATGCTACGGGGGACAGGCTTTGCTCAGAGGGGCCAGGGAGTCTTCTCAACACCTGCTGAGTGCAACTCTCCCCACCAAACCCCAAGTTTCTCAGGGACCCATTTCCCTTTCAATTTCAGGGGCCAGCCTCCGGTAGAGTTAAATGGACACTGCTAAGTGCAGTGAAAACATTATCCAAAGCAACAAACAGAAAACACACTCCAATCTGTGCGAGGCTGCAGCCGTGTTGAAGGGGTGTCCCTGTCCCCAGGTTGGCCTATCAAGCTCTCCCAGAACATGATAAGGAGATCCAGGGCTGACCTTCAGAAACAACCACCCTGCCTAAGTGACTACCCTAGCCTGCCTTTTAAAACCAAAGGCAATGCTTTTCAGAAACACAAACCTAGTCAAGTCACAGAAAGATCTGGTCCTACATTAGCCCTTAAATGAAAAACTTGCTGAGGTGAAATAAAGGCAAATGCCCTGGTATTTGTCACCTGTTGTTTGGAAGGCTTTGGTAGAACAGGTGTCACTCTGAGACGAGTTCTACAATGAATACCTCCCACCTGAGAACCACTTCGTCCCTTCCCCACTCAGAACAGGGCCTGTTGGACACATAGTACCACCAGTCAATCAATCCATGATGAAAACAAAACAAAAAACCTACCTCTACGCTTTTGTTCTTAGCAGGCGTTTTCTTTATCGGCACCAGCAGTGGAATTTCATCCCCGGAGTCGTCACCCGCTTTCAGCTGGGTTTTCACTCTGTGGCGCTTTTTCTTCTTTTCGGAGGTCTCCCCACCCTTCTGGGCTCCAGCACTCTGGATTTCAGCTGTATCCTTCTTTACTTGACTTCGGGCTGAATTAGCCTTTGCGGCCTGCTGCATTTCTCTTTTTCTCCTTTTCTTCTCTTTCTTTTTCTGGAGCTTTTCTGTCTGTTTTTTCTTTGCATCCTGCCCCCAAAATAACACCACACAAACAACACACACAGGTTAGCAGTGGTGACTTTCGATGGGAGATTAATTCCAACAGGAGAAAGTCAGCCCTCTACCAATGCCAACAGCCGGGTTCTTCACCCTTGTTTTTCAACAAATCAGGTTCAGAAGACTGCAGGTCTCAACTCCACTGGACTGTCTGCGACTCCTGGCCACTTTATGAGGTAAATCAGATAACGGCAAAAACACAGGCTTTCTGCCTCCAATAATGGCAGTCTGTTCTTTTGGACCATCTTTCCAATGAAAGCAAGTAAGTTAAAAGACACTATTACAACATTCTGTGGAGTCCTGGTGTGGCGCTGTAGGTTAATGCGCCAGACTGAAAAGCCGTGTGAACTGCAAGGTCCACAGTTCAAGCTCACCAGCTGCTCCTTGGAAACCCTACACAGGGTCACTACGGGTCAGAATCAACTTGACGGCACTTAACAACAACACCACAATATTCTGTAAGAATGCCTTTTTCCCAAAGCACAGTTAAACTAATTCCACTCTATGAAATGTAAAGGGGAAACCCAGAAGGATAACTGAGCAGAGAAGGCATTTTTGTCCTGAGAATATGGGTTATTTCCTAACTTGGACAGAGAATACGAAATATATACCATGGACTGTCAAAAGAACAAACAAATCTATCCAGGAAGTAGTACAGCCAGGATGCTTCTCAGATGGTTAGACCTCATCTCTCATACTTCAGACATGTTATCAGGAGGAACCGGTCCCCAGAGAAGGACCTCAGGCTTGGTAAAGTGGAAGGTCAGTAGACCCTCAAAGAGATGGACTCACACAGTGGCTGCAAAAGAGGACTTAAGCCCAGCAATGACTATGAAGCTGGTATAGGACAGGGCAGGGCTCTGTGCTATTGTACACAAGGTGCCTAAGAGCTGAAACCAAATCAAGAGTACCTGACAAAAACAAAAACAAAAACAACACGCAGTGTAAAAAATGCTACTAACTTTTTTCTTCTGGGCTTGGGTGAGTACTTGTTTCCCATCCAAAGAGCTGACATATGAAGAGAAGACAGGAAGGGCAACCGATTTCTCAGTTTTCAGGTATAAAAGCTTCACACTCTGCCACTTCTGCAACAAAGAAAGGAACCACACCACAGGTATGTCTTTTGATTGTTTCACACCATCGATCAATGGATACACCTGCAACACTCTGTACCTCTGGCAATTTTTCTGAAAGTCCTTTTGTGACTGCAATGATGTTTTCCACAATGTGCTGCATCTTCATTCCAGTGTGACCAACGCGTACAGTGCTGAAAGTTTAAGAAACATGAAAATCATTAGGGTCTAAATATGATTGAGGAGTATCCTCTGGGGGGGGTGTGTGTCATGTTCTAGAAAGTTCTTTCAGATACGGTAAGCGGCGAGCTAAGCCAATTGGGAAATCCAGACATGCTCACTGCTTAACCTTTGGCAGTGCCTGTCCCTGCTAACCTCCTACCCCAACTCCTGGTGGGTGGGTGCTTGCAGGACAAAGAGGAGGCAGGGCTGGGCGCTTCCAGCTCCTTTCAGCTGGACTGGGTTCCAGGCTCTGTGCCCTTCATTCCTGGCCTGCAAGCACACACTTGGCTTCCCAGCTGAAAAGACAGCAGACGGAAAGAAAGAAGACAGGAACCACTGTGCTGGAGTGATGAAATTAGCCCACGTTTTATGGGGTTGACTTTTTGTAGTTGTCACAACTTTGGTATTAACCTGTGAATTTTGATGCGGAAAAAATCCAAGTCTCCTGCCCCTTCATCTGCCTTCAAGGTACCAGCCCGTTGTCCCAGCTACACACTGGTCAGGCCAGGCCCCTGACCAGACATGACCATGAATCCCTAACTACTCCGATGTGAAGCTGTAAGTCAACGGGCTGGGAGTCTCAGGCCCCGCAAGCTCCTCTTCTCAGTCTACCTGTACCCTATTGAAAACTTTCTACTTGCAGACAGGAGGCACCAACAGAGCCCACCGGTCCCGCCCAGCACACACCCTGCTCTGTACTCCCTGCTGGGCTCATCAACCTTCTGTTCTATTTTCTGGTGGGTACTCCCACTGGGTACATCTGGGGTCCTACTTATGGTGGAAGGCACAGGAGGAAAGACTATTAGCAGGTGCCTAATGGTAGCGTAGGACCCGACTCGACGGCACTTAACAACAACAACAATGGTAGCGTAGAGGTTAAGACTCAGGCTGTGATCCTAAAGGTCAGTGGTTCAAAACCACCAGCCATTCCACAGGAGAAAGATGAGGCTTTCTGCTCCCATAAAGATTTACAGTCACAGAAACCCTATCAGGGTCGCTATGAGTTGGAATTGACTCCGTAGCATACAACCACCACCACTCCGTGTGATGAGTCCTGGTGTGGAGCTGTGGGTTAATGTGCTGGACTGCAATCAGTTTGAACTGCCAAGTTGGCAGTTCAAGCTCACCCGCCGCCCCTCAGAAACCCTATATAGGGTCACTATGGGTCAGACCTGAAGACTAAGGTGTGCCTGAC
>NW_006408620.1:5231542-5286733 GCF_000296735.1 Chrysochloris asiatica | reverse complement strand
TGCATCAGTCAGGAAGAAGTCAAAACTGCCCAAGAGGCGGAGCTTGGCTTCATAGGGTTTATATTCCTGTTTCAAAGTTCGGAGGGAGATAATCTAGAAAACAGGGAAAAGAGCACAGTGCAAAATGTGAAGAACCTGAGCGAGAAGGACTGTTCAGGAACAGTCTGTGCTCTACCTGATTCAGCAGTTAGTTACAGAGTCCCCGAGCCACGCCGGCCACATCTGGGGCTCTGTGGTGGTGCAGATAGTGAGTGTGTCACCACCGACAGATCAATGGTACTCTGCAGCACCTTGGAAGAAAGGCCTGGCTGCTCCCCAAAGGTCACAGCCTTGAAAACGCCATGGAGCATGGTTCTACCCTACAGCACAGGACGTCACCGCGAGCCGCCATCACCTTGATGACCAAGGGGTTTGGTATTTTGGTTTAGAGCCATACTGATCGCATGTGCATAAACACGTGTGCCAGGCACTAGGTGAAATTCTGGGGATACTGAGATGGACGAGATGGGCCCATCAAAAGAAACTGTCATCTGGACAGTGATGAACTAACTGCCCCAAAACCATAGCTGCTGAGCCGATTGTGAATCACAGAAATCCTGTAGGACAGAGAACTGCCCAGAGGGGTTTCAAGGCTGTCATCTTCATAGAAGACACTGCCACTCTTTCGCTGGTGGCGAGGGTGTTGGGTTCAAACTGCCAACCTTTTGTTTAGCAGTGGCGTACTCAATGACCGTGCCACCAGGGCTCCCCCAACAACAAATCAGGGTGATCACAGGGTGCTCTGGAAGCACAGGGTGACATAATGGAGCATCCTTTGTATGAGGGGTTTTCAAAAAGCCCATTGAAAAATGCCATTATCTTTCAGTTCCATTTTTCCATGGACTGTTTGAAGTGTCTTTGTATAACCTACGAAAGACAAGTTATTAGTGACACTTGGCTTTCAGGTCAATGGCCATAAATGACAGTTCCTCCAGCACAGGAAAGAATACACTCACTCAAATGAAAAGTTCAATGAAAACAGAGAAACATGAAGAGAGGCAGGGATGTATTCTTTACCACTTGAACAGAATTCATCTTTTGTCTTGAAAATAATAGCAGGCTCCTTACCTGAGAAACGGTTTTAATTTTATGCTTGTTCAAAAGATTCCTATAGAACTGCTCTGTCTTTTCAGGCGTTAAGTCGGGTTCATCCTTGGTAAACAGACAGATTTCTGTTAAGTCTGATCGAATAGCATGAGGCAAAGACCTGCAAACCATAAAAGAACCCATCATTATGAACAATGTTTGTTTATAGCCTGAGAAATTCACAACAGATATAATCTTCGTTCATGCCATTTAAGCAGCTAGGGTGCCAAAAACAACATTTAGAGTATATATTTAGTTTTAAATAACACCAAAAGACTTAAAATTCAAGGAAACCTCCATAAATACCCAGAAGTCAAAAGACCTTAAGAATTAAAATGTAAACAAAGATGCCCAAAATATCGCGTGTGTAATTAGCATTGTTATATATAAAAGGGCTTCAAAAAGTTCATGATAGACGGCATTAAAAGAGAATGGAATTTTCCCATGCACTGACTAGGGCAGATACGCGTAAGGAAACCTGGTGGTACAATGTGCTCCGCTGTCAGCTGAAAGGTCGCTGTCAACTGAAAGGTCGTTCAAACCCATCAGCAACTCTGTGGGAGAAAAGACCTGGAGAGGTGCTCTGGTTATCAGCCTAGGAACCCCCACTGGGTCCTTCTCTGTGGGAGAAAAGACCTGGAGAGGTGCTCTGGTTATCAGCCTAGGAACCCCCACTGGGTCCTTCTATTCTGTCACAGCGGAGAGAGGTGGAATCAACTTGATGGCACACAACAATACACATACCTAGGTGCTGGAATAACCTAGTTTCACTAGGATGTAGTTCTGACTTAGAAATTCACTTTCTGGAAAACGCTTAGCTCCAAAAACGTAATAATCATTAGACTTAAAAGAATTTTTTAATTCTAATGAACACTTCATATCCAGGATCCCTGCGTTTTGGTATGCTAACTATTTTGTTGTTGTTAAGTGCCAGGTGAGTTGATTCTGACCCATAGCGACCCCGTATAGGGTTTCCGAGGAGCAGCTAGTGAGCTTGAACCGCCGACCTTGCAGTTTAAACTGTCTTTGAAGTTCAGTGCATTAACTCACAGCGCCACACTAGGACCAAATATAGACTATTAAAAATTCGTATTTGTACTTAACAACCTTGAGGTTCAAACAAACTTTGCACGCCAGCGCCATTAGCCCACATCACCACACCAGGACTCCAGCCTAGTATTGTTGTTGTTAAGTGCTGTGGAGTTGGTTACGACTCATAGAGACCCTGTATAGGGTTTCTAAGAAGTGGCTGGTGGGTTTACACAGCCACCCTTGTGGTTCAAACGTCCATTATCCTGTAGCACCACCACACCTATCGCCAATGACTCAGATGTTTCTTTCTAATGAATTGACCATTACACATATCCAATGTTCTGAAATGGCCAACAGACCATAGGAAGACATTTCTTTAGGCTCCTGTTTGAAACCAACAGCTCCATCAAACTGTTGGCCTTGATTCAGGGCCAAACACAAATACAACTTTTAAGAAGGGAAACAAACATCAGGAAACCAGAGGGGATCAGCGAACATGCATTGATTATGTTGAGTTTTAAATAAAGCAGTGAACTGGTTGCTAGGCCTACTACTCTTGCTGAGGAAAGTTCCTTCATTTATGAAAAGACAGTTAACACAGAAGAGCATGACTTCTGAGAGGAAATAGTTCAGCAAACTCAAAAGCATTCCCCAAACCTGCCTGAGCTAAACTGAGGAGTGTAAGCACACACATGGAAGGCAGAAAGCAACGCATCCAATTCTCTGACCAAAGCAGATCTGGGAGTACCCGTTAAGAGAGAATCTCAGTGACAAAAGGGTTCTTCCTATTTCTAATCATTCCCGTCTCCTTCTCCTTTATGGAAAAGAAAGTTTCTCTACACAACACTTTCTTAAGCAGAGCTGGCTTTCTGCCACAGTCAGGATTATGAGAGACTTGACAGAAAAATATATACAATTAATCATTTTTTAGTAATAATAGGTCAAAATATTGCACAGAACCTGTTGTTGCTGTTAAGTGTCATTGATGTGGCTCCAACTCATAGTGACCATGTATAGTGGCTGGTGGATCTGAACTGCTGACCTTATGGTTAGCAGTTCAGTGCTTATCCTACAGTGCCTCCAGGGCTCCTACCTATATTAGGGTCTCATGAATTTTAGCCTGGAAATAACCTGCCTTGAAAAGTTAATTCTACTAAAATAAAAAGCTGTTTATTGTCTGTTCTGTCTAAAATTTTTTGGATTCAATAGAGCTGCTAGGGTAACTGGCTATGGAGCCCCCAGAAAGCTTATGACATTTCTACAAATCTTTACATGTTTGAATTCTTAGCCTATTTATTTCATCTTGGATTTTTATTTTGCATTTGGAATTGATGCTTTTGAGTTACGGTGTTGGAGGAGAATATTGAAAGTGCCATGGGCTGCCAAAAGAACCAATAAATCTACACTCACTCAAATGAAAAGTTCAATGAAAACAGAGAAACATGAAGAGAGGCAGGGATGTATTCTTTACCACTTGAACAGAATTCATCTTTTGTCTTGAAAATAATAGCAGGCTCCTTACCTGAGAAACGGTTTTAATTTTATGCTTGTTCAAAAGATTCCTATAGAACTGCTCTGTCTTTTCAGGCGTTAAGTCGGGTTCATCCTTGGTAAACAGACAGATTTCTGTTAAGTCTGATCGAATAGCATGAGGAACTTACAGTCTGGCCCGCAGTTCTTTCTTTGGGATTTTCCACAACACCACCATTAAAAACATATTTTCATTCTCATTCAAAAGCATTGCATTCGCATTTTTTCTGGACTCTGAATGTGCTAACAGAGCTTTTACTGCCTTTTTAACCTGCAAAGCAGAGACACAAAAAAATAAATCTTAATCCAACTTCACATTTGGTCCTTGTCCTGGTTTTTAGATTTTAACAGGCAACACCCACAACCATTCTTACTAGAAACTGGCAATTTGTATTCAAAAGAATATGAGAATATAAGAGAAATCCCAAAACCATCTGCCTCCAGCAGTCGTCTACAAAAAGATGCCTCTTCTACAAACTACAATTTAGTATTCAGTGAGCGCTAAACACGCGCCAGGACCCAGGTTCAAGTCGCTTTACTTGCGTCACTTAGTCTGATCTTGGAAAGTGGAGAGCAGCCGAAGCGCCCCTTTTAAGAAGAGCAAACCGTTGCCAGGTGTCTCTCTCTAAACCTCGTTATACTTGCAATTCAGTTAAAGAGATCCAGGCCACTGCACGGATAAATCAAAGAGCACGCTAAGGCGCAAATCGCGGGCGAGCGAGCGAGCGATTCCCCAGCCCCCCAAGCCGTCCCCCGAGGTTTGCTAGGCCTCAGACCACTCATCAGGTACCACCGCGCCTCCCAACAGCCACGCCACCCTCTTCCGAACAATCTCACCTGTATTTTGTTCAGCTCCAGCCGCGGATCCTTTGCGGCCGGGGTTGCTGGAGTTGCGGCTGAAGCTGGGGCTGAAGTTGGGGCTGAAGCCGAGGCCTCCATTGCGCCTCGTGTAAAGGTGCATACGGACCCAACAACTAACTCACTCGACGCATGCGCGAGTCTTTCCGCAGCCGGAAGTGATGGAAGGCAACCGGGACCGTTTGCGTCACTTCCGGAGAAGCGCGAATTTCAGTCCTTGGGCGTTGCCGCTTAGCGGTGGGGTGGGTGTGCGCGCGCTGACACTGCTCCAGCGGCTTTAGGGACTCTTCTTTCCGTTCACTCCTGGTTTCTTTGTGGCGCGGGGAGGAACCTGGCGCCACCTTTCTCTCACACTGACACGAACAATATCTAGAAAGTACGTTGAGACGGGAAAGGAGTCTGCCCGACTCGGTGAAGGAGCTCCGGACTCGTAGTCACTAAGCGGTGCGATGGCCTGAAAGCTGATTTAGAAGCTTATGTCCCAAAGGCGGGAGGTAAGAGCCGATCCGCTTAGGTGTGGGCGGAACGGAATCCTGTCGGAAGTCTCCTGACCTCAGGTCCTCAGTCCCCGTGTCATCGCCCGCAGAGACTTGTGCTGGATTCGGGACCAGGGGTGGGAAGATGGATACTGTACTTTCTTTCTCCATCAGTGGGCTTAAATTTCATCCTGGTTTGTGTGTGTTTTTCCCTGAGTCTGGCCCCATGCTTTTCCCTCTGGTTATATCGTGGAGGTGGTCCCCAGCCAGCCCCCTGCGAACCAACGGTTGGGCTTCGTGGAAAGAGTCAATGGATGAAAAGATGATGGAATTTCTCTAGTTTTTGGACGCCCCCTCGTATTATTAATTTATTTTTTTAATGGCCCACATATAGAGAGACGACACGCTTTATTTAGGGATATTGAAGATGCTGCCAGCGTTTTTTGTTTGTTTGTTTAACTAGCCAAGTAAGAGTTGTATTTGAGAGTTGAAGGAAGAGGAGTACTAGACTTAACATGTCAATCTTGAAAACAGAGGTATCTTCTAGAAGGGATGGACAAAGCTGTCCATCTGGATGGATGCCCATCTGGAATCGAGGCGTGCTCTTTAACCGCCTTTGGAAGCGTGGCTTGTAAATCTTTGACACCGAGACTTCCATTGGTCGATTATTGTATCAGTTATGAAATGAAATTCGATTTAGCACAGAATTCTGAACGGTTAGTTCTTGGAGTCCTGGTGTGGTGCTGTGGGTTAATGCACCAGACTGCAAAGCCGTTTGATCTACAAGGTCGGTGGTTCAAGCTCACCAGTTGCTCCTTGGAAACCCTAGAACGGGGTCGCTATGGGTCTCAACCGACTATGCGGCACTTAACAACAACAACACGCTAGTTCTATATCCCTTTTTTGTAGTATTCTACAAAGCATCTGGGAACTGTCAGATGCCCTGTCCCCTGGCTGAGTTTCAAAGGTGGACTCGTGGCCCCGGGAACAGCCTGGATTCAGGTGAAGGAGGTGTTTAGAAGCAGTAAATGGCCAGGGCGCAAATATGCACATGGGAGGGATGGGAGCCGAAGCTAGACTGATGGGTCAAGGAATGGAATCAATACCAAGCTGTGGACGCATCATAGAGCTGCAAACATTTGTGTTTTATTATGGTAAACGATATCGATAACAAAAGAATGGCCATTGCAGCCATCTTCACATGTGCAGCTCAGTGACATTATATTAAAAAAAAGGTGGTCAGTTAAAATAGAAATATTATAAATAATTTAAAACCGAACTGCCATTGTTCAGTCATCACCAGTAAGCATTCCTGCGTGTCTCCATCACCCTTAACAGAGGCTCCGAGTCCCGAGACAGGTGTGTGAGCTGGTGGTAGGGAAGGAAAGAAGGCGAGGTGCAGTTGGGTTTTAGGAGTGAGTGATGGGGGGCAGTGCAGTTGTGAAGTTTTCTCACAGGTCTGCAGTGTCTTGGAAGGTCCTGCCTCTAAGCTCTGGCACTCAGGGCCCTTCTCCTGGAATGGGGGCTGGACTTAAGGACTTGCCTCTTCTCTGAAACATAGCGGAAGTGATGGGTAATGGGTAATGACATGCCACTTCCAAGACTGCAGTTTCCACCTTCTCTGCTTTTCCCTCCCTTTTCTCCTTTCTCCCCTGTCTCAAATCACTTGCTTGCAGGGAAGCCAGCTACAGTGTTGCAGAAGACACTCATGTGGAGTGTTCTCTACATTGTGGAGAGGCCTGTGTGGCCAGGAAACTGGCCACCACCCGAGTGACTGGAAGTGGCTACTCCCCCAGTCTAACCTTCAGATGACTGCTGCCTCCTGAAAGCCGGGAGCTAGAATCATCCAGCTCCATGGCTCCCAGATCCTGACTCATACACATATTAGGGTAGTAAGTGTTTGCTATTTGGGGTAAATGGAGAGCTCTGGTAGTGTAGTGGTTATGAATCAGGCTGTGAACCTTAATATCAGCAGTTCGAAACTACCAGTTGCTCCGCTGGAGAAAGATGAGGCTTTCTGCTCCCGTAAAGATTTACAGCTTCGGAAACTCTGTACAGGGTAGCTATGGGTCGGAACCGACTCGACGGCACTTAACAGCAACAACATTTGGGGTAAATTGTTATCCATCAGTAGAAAATGAATCATTTTTAAACCTCGCATTTTTAGACTTATATATCCAACTGTCTGAAGGACTTTGTCTACTTAGGAGCCCTACAAGGACCTCACACACAACTTCCCTTCGTTAACTCATCTTCCTCTCAAACCTCCTCTTCCTGTGTTTTCTTTCTTTCTACTGTCTACTTGCCTAGGTCAGAATTTGAGAGTCATCCCTAATTCTTACCTCCTCATTCCCCATTTATTTTTGTTGTTAAGTGCTGTCGAGTTGATTCTGACCCATAGCGACCCTGTACAGGATTTCTGTGAGCGACTAGTGGGTTTGAACTGCTGTCCTTGCAGTTACCAGTCCAATGCTTATCCTACAGCACCCTCATATATAGTCAATTACAAAGTCTTGGCTATACCTTGTATGCATCTCATGCATTTATATAATTCTTTTCCATGCCACCCTGTAAGATTATCTTCATTTTTCCTTTTCCGTTTTGTTTTTTGCCTTCGTTACTGCAAAAGACTAACGTTTTTTGTTTGTTTGTTTGTTTAATAAATGTTTTATTGTGAATTGTGTGATAGTCTACATGGGAGAACATTAGTTTTACATTCATTCCATCATCTATCGTTTCATTGGCATAGTTACCATCCCGTCCATGCACCCTCACCCAACCAAAGGGTGTACCCTGTAAACCTGCACCCTCCCACCACAGTCCTCAGCCCCTTTCCCTCTCCGGATCCCAAGTCCCCAGCCACTCCATCTCTTGACGTCGTGCAACAGACTAACTTTTGTCTTCCCACCTCCAATTTTGCGCCATATAGACCATTCTTTGAAGTCCTGGCGTGGCACTGTGGGATGAAGCACTGGGTCGCAATGCTGATTTGAACTACAAGGTTGGCAGTTCAAATTCACCAGCCACTCCTTGGAAACCCTATATAGGGTCGCTCTGGGTCGGAACCTACTCGACAGCACTCAACAACAACATAGGTGGGGTGGGGTGGCTCCCTATGGTAAGCACTGGACTGCTAACCACAAGGTCCATGGTTCAAGCCCACCAGCTACTCCTTGGAAGAAAGATGAGGCTTTCTGTTCCCATGAAGACTTAAAGCCTTGGAAACCCCATACAGGTGTTATTGTTGAGTGCCATTGAGTTGGTTCTGACTCATAGCGACTTTGAATAGTTTTTGAGGAATGGCTGGTGGGCTTGAACCACTGGCCTTGCGTTTCAAACCAACCTTTTGGTCCAGTGCTTATCCTTTAGTACCACACCGGAAGTAACTTTAAGCCAAAATCAGGATGAGTACCTTTCTTTATGGGTGGGAGGTAGAGGTGTAAGACACTGTCAGTAAACTTGGGTGGCAGGGAAAGTAGTTACAATAATTTATATATATGAGAAGCATTGAAAATATGGTTTATGACTTATAAAAATAGTATAATTGATTAAACAATTAAAATATAAGATCTAGGGAATAAAAATAAAAAATATATACATTTTAAATTGTTTTTAATTACTTTCCCCGCCACCCATGCTTCCTTGCACTTTCTTGTATCTCCACCTTCCACCCTTCAATGAATCTTTTCATCCTTCTGAGATCTGCTTAACTTCTGGAAAATTCTAGCTTGGGTTGTCCCTCTTCCCCAAAACATTGAAAGCTTTTTGCCATTTATTGGCTTTTCCCTCTTTGAGGATAACCTCTGAGAGAACAGGGACTCTCTTAAGATATATTCACCATTGTAACATTAGCACCTGGGAGTGTCGGTGTGGCGCTGTAGGATCAGCTCTGGACTGCTAACCATTATGTTGCTGGTTCAAATCCACCAGGCACTCCTTGGAAACTATGCAGGGTCGCTGTTAGAGCTGACTCGATGACACTTAACAACAACCACCTTAGCACCTAGCTAGCCCATATGTAACATAATCCACATTTAATGAGTGAATAATGCATTGGGATGGCTGAGACAGGGCTTAGGAGGATGAGCACCGGAAACTATTGGGGTGTTCTAGGTATTGAGGGTGAAAGCAGTGAGGACAAAGTAACTATACAACTTGATCAAAAGTTGCATATACCGAGAAGATAATTTGACGATTACTCCTAAATTCTTGAACCTGAATAACTGGGCAAATGGATGGTGTTATTAATAGAACCTAGTGTGAGACCTAAAGACAAGACTCCATTTTATACTTTGGCCGGAGGACATCTCTCTGTTTCAGGAATGCGCCACGTCAGCTTGTGCTGCATGAGAGCAGCCTTCCTCCCCTAGCAAGCAGTAAAGAATAGATAAACTTTGCCGACAACTCAAGGCTGGATAATATTATGTCTTCCTTTACGCTAACCTAGCAGCTCAAGCTACTAATAGTGACCAATCAGATTGTAACACCCCATACCTTGCAAAATGTAAACCAATCCTAGAGTAGCTAAACTGAGGACAACCAAACCTGCTTGTATCCCCTATAAAAACCCTGCTAAGGGTTCGGGGCCTTTTCTCCCCCGAGTCCGCTGTGTCGGATATGGATGAGGCCCGAGCTCGAGCTTGAATAAACCCTTGTGTGTGTCCGCTCCTTGGTGGTCTTTGGGGACCCTGTAATCTGGGCACTTCACTAGGAAGGCAAGTGTAGTAGTAGATTTGGAGGGAAACAGATTTGTTAAACATTTCGAGTTTGAAGTTCCAGTGTACATGAGACTGAATCTGAAAGAGAATGTTTCTGAACTACAAAAGAACATCTGGAAGTCGTCATTACGTTGGAGTCAATAAAACGGTGATGTCATTGAGATTGCAAAGAGATAGGAAGACTAGGGCTTCCTAGAAGCCCCCAGAGAACAGGAGGGAAAAGAGTCAGTAAAAGAGAGTAGTTGAGCGTGTAAAAGAAAATGCCATCACCCAAGCCTCAGACGTCCCATGTTCCAGTAGCTAAAGGGATGGAGACATTTGAAGATGTGCTAAATCACTGAACAATACTGTGACTATATATTGAGAAAGGCTATTTTGTTGGGGAAATATACTGAACAAAGAGTATTTTTGCATCTCAGGCAACTTGGCATGCCAGTTGTTTTTAATGTTGAGGATAACTTTGTATGCAATGTTAAGTGCTATTGAGTTGATCCTGTATAGGGTTTCCGAGGAGCAGCTTGTGGGCGTGAACCCACTGTCCTTGTGGTTCATAATCCAGTGCTTAATAGCACCTTATTTACCTTACAGTATCAGTAGTCTGATTTTTGTCTAACCTCTTAAGCCAGAAAACAAAAATTTTTTAAGAATGGAAATGCCTTAACTTGCAAATCAAGTTTGTATAAATAATGAAGTTTTAATCATTTACTGCTTGTTCTTCTGAATTTGGACATGATTATCATTGTTTCCACTGAAGTGAAAATGCTAAGAACTCAAATATGGACAGTGGAGTGAGTTAAGAAAATATTTAACCAACATTAAATGTGACCCAGTGTCCACTGAGAGGGATACATTTTACCCAAAGGATTATATCACAGATAATAATAGAATAACCAAAATACTTGTCAATTACAGGAATTTTGTTTTCTTGTTTTAGGCACTCTTATTTATAGCAGAAAAACAGTGGGTGGGGGAGGTAGCAGTATGAACATTTTATGCAAGTAATTTGGCACACAAATCCTTCAGGAAAAAAATTCAGTTACAAGAAATATTTCACTTTGAAGACAAGCAAGTTGAACTAATTCTAGAGAAAAAAATGAAAACTACAGTGGGACACCATGTTGTTGATATGTGCCACGGAGTCGGTTCCGACTCATAGCGACCCTGTACAGGGTTTCCGAAGCTGTAAATATTTACTGGAGCGAAACGCCTCATCTTTCTTCCGCGGAACAGCTGGTAGTTTCGAACTGCTGACCTTGTGGTTCACAGCCCGATTTGTAACCAATATACTACCCAGAGCTCCGTAACTACATGAGTAAGTGGACATAAACCCTAGAAAGGAGTAACAATCTTGTCACTAAAGGGTGGGGGTTGGGGGGAGAACTACAATAAAATAAAAGTTTTTCATGTGGCCAAAAAGGCTAACCTGGTTTGGGTTTAGCTCTTTATAAAATTGGGACACTTTAAAATTTTATTTTTATTTGGCCCTCAGTACTTTTAGATGGGGAGATACAGTTGTTCATCAAAAAGCTTCAGTTATTTATATTTTTTTCTGCCTTAAAATGTGTTGATGTTGTTGTTATATGCCGTGGAGTCAGTTCCGACTCATAGTGACCCTGTACAGGGTTTCCGAGGCTGTAAATCTTTATGGGAGCAGAAAGCCTCATCTTTCTCCCGCAGAACAGCTGGTAGTTTCTAACTGCTGACCTTGCGGTTCACAGTCTGATTTGTAACCACTACGCTACCAAGTGTTGATTGTTGTTGTTAAGTGCCGTCGAGTCGGTTCCGACCCATAGCGACCCTGTACAGGGTTTCCGAGGGTGTAAATCTTCCTATCAACACACCAAGTGTTGATAGGAAGACACAATTTGTGAAACTGGTTGCATATGCCAAGGACCATAAAATTCTCTTAGCCACAACTACAAAGACCTTGTTATCAACCTTACTCCATAGAAAATACAGCATTTGATGAGGTTAGACCTATTCACCTTAAGACTAGAAAATTAATTGTGGATAGATACTGAAGTTGCTAAAGATTTCATTTTACTTGGAACCTGAAGCAATGCCCACTCTTAAGTGTACTGCTTGGCAAAAGCTGAATAATGATACCTTTGGATTATGGTGTTTGCAAAGAACTTTGAATATATCATGAACTGCCAGAGGAGTAAATAAATCTGTGTTGGAAGTACAGCAAGAATGCGCCTTAGAAGTGAGGATGGCCAGACTTAGTCTCATCTACTTGAAGGAGGGCAGCATGCTTGGGAAAGGAGAGGGACAGTGAGAAAGAGGAAGACCCTCATGAGATGGATTGACATAGTGGCTGCACCCAAGGGCCCGAACAGGAATGATTAAGATGGTGCAGCGCCGGGCAGTGTTTCACTGTGTGGTGCATGGGGCTGCTGAGTTGAAACATACTTGAGGACACAATTATAGTGGTCACAAAAGCCATTTACTTAGAGCTTTGAGAGCAAGCTTGCTCACTAAGACTGCTTTAATGCCAAACACCTGTTAACCAAAATTTTGGAGTGATCATTTAAACATGAACTAATTCTAGCTCACAGAATCAAAAGATCAGTGTACAGGAATGTATAGCTGACTCGTTTAAGCCACCGTATGACTCCGCTTGCTGTTGAGTTGATGCTGATTTGTAGTATCCTGTTTCAGAATTGTGCTCTCTAAGATTTTCAGTGGCTCATTTTTTCAGACGCAGATCTCCAGGTCTTCTGAGGTAGGTACCTCTCGTGGGCTTAAACCTCCAGCCTTTCTGTTAGCATGTTAGCAGTGGAACCCATTAACCATTTGCACTACCCAGGGACATCCAACCACTATGTTACCTGTTTATCTTTCAGTTTTTTGCCCTAGCTTTGTAAAGAAGGGCAGGTACTTTGGTGTCTTCATCTTTAGTAAAGATCCTGAAGATAATCATTGTTCTGACAGAATAACCATTGATGTTCTTTCACTCTACTGTTCAGATAAAACCAGATTGTTAACGATTATAAGTAAGCAATTCTAGTTTCTTACAGGGCTGCTGTTTCTGTTAAGGTTCAGTCTTACACACAAGCCTTGGATACCGCTGGCAAGTATACCACAAGTTTGTGGATTCCTTACGTGACACTTTAGTAGATCCAGTTAACAAATCTGCTGGTCGATGGTTCTAGTACTTTATACAAAAATAAAGGCGCATACAGCAAATGGACAGATACACTCATGGTATAATGAAATACAGATGATGATAAACAGACAAGACAAATCCTTCAAAAGGGAAGATGACAATTTTTATTGTTATTACAAAAACTTTTTAATTTTAGTCATTTGAATAATTGCAAGAGCAGACTAAGGGCTTAATCCTCACACAGGCACCAAGTCAGGCACAGTAGGCAGCTACAAATCATAAGGAAAAAAGTTTCTTCAGCTCTAGATTCCCATAATTCCTTCTTAGAGCATTTGTTCAGAGTTTGGAATTAGGCTAAAAAAAACCTGTGAAACAAATCCGTTCCCTTAAACCTTCCCTATTTAAACAACAACAACAACAACACTATTATCCTGCCGTGTGTTGAAAGTCATTCACTCGAAAGAGAGCCCTATTTCCATTAGAAACAAGCCGAAGTTAAGGGGTATGTGTTGTTAAGTGCCCTGTATAGGGTTTCGAGGAGCTACTGGTGAGCTTGAACCACTGACCTTGTGGTCCAAAGTGACTTTGTAGTCCAGCGCAATAACCCACAGCACCATGCCAGGACTCCTTAAAGTGCAAGCCTTCCAGGCTCACCGTTTTCACTTAATGTGTGTAGAGAAACGGAGGCCAGGACGATCCCCTGAGGAGGGCAAGAGCTCCAGCCTGCACTCTTCCACTGGTAGCAGGAGGAGGGAGCAAGGATGGGGCTGACATGGGAAGCACTAGCTAATGTGCCTGGTGGAGGGAAGCCTTGGGAAGTAGAAAATGTCATTCCACCTTTATCTCCAAACCTGAGGTTTCCATGTTATATTTTAAAGGGCATGTGTGACAAGGCAGAAATGATAGGAAATCCTTAAGGATTTTCAGCCATTTTCAGCCTAGACAGAGTACCTATGTGTTTTTTCCTTATACTGGACACCAAAAGGTTTCCATCACACTCCCACACCTTCAGGTCCTTATAATAATTCCTTAGTAAACAACTCAGCATTATTACTGTTTCAAGGAAGCATAGGATTAGAGGTATGTGAAAAGTATATTTATGAAAGGGAAGACTCAATGTTCTAGGATATAGAAAATCAAGAATATCCTAGAGCCAAAACCACCAAGAAAGTTTAACCAAATCTCTACCCTGCCTGAATCCTAGCAGTAATTGGTTCAAGTGGAATCCATTGAACTATTGAAAGTAAAAGCACTTCCTAATCAGTTTACTATGAAAATTAACATAACCAACTGTCTGCTAAACGGGCACCTAAGTCTTATACTTATTTTAACAAGCTTCTGCCATAGGCAAGGTATCTAAAGAATGAAACAAGATAACTAACATACTAGATTTGCCAGAACCACTGAAAAATTAGCTGGAGCAAATAAAAGCCCGAATATCTGGGGAAAATGACCCCCAAATCCAGCTGATCGCTATGGACCTTACGTATGTCTGTGAGAGGATTAATGGCACCTTTGGTTCTGAGATCGTGGGCCAACACTGAGAACAGTCATCCTGCGATCAGGGCTACAGTCAGTGCCGTAACCCGAGTGTAAAGGTTGCTTGGTGTGTGTTTGTCCCTTGACTACCTTAATCCCTACCCAAAGCAGAGTCTCATCCCCGAAGTCTTACATTCTGAGAGGAAGTCCATGCCAATGGGGAAAGGTGCTGGGGTACTGTTGTGTGTAGTAGTCATCAAAGATCACAGAGTAATCACAGCCACGGTTACTCGTTTTCCTGAAGGTCACCAAAGGAGATTAGCTGATTCTTCTCAAACGTTCATCATGGAAGCTACTTTTGACCACAGGTCTAATAGGTTCATCTTTTCCTTGGGTGCCAAAATTGCACCCGATTTCAAGTGTGATCCAAAATATTTGCAGTGCTCCAGCTGAGAGTATGCCAGTAATTGTTGATTTCCTTACGTCCAAAGTCCCAAAATGTAAAAGCAGTTCTGTTAGCCAGCAGACGGTGTGGTCTCGTGGAGTAGTGAGCAACTCTTATACAGTTTACAAACAGTTTACATTCAGTCATCACAAAGTTCAAGACTTTCAAATTTAAAATGAGGAAATTTACATGGGCTGAATTATTCAAGACTACTTTAGTATTTGCCATTTAATTTCATGGCAATACACTCAGTCTTCAAGCTTCAATTTACACAGAGTTTTGCTGAATAAGTCCTTTTTGAAAATTAAAAACAAGACACAGGTGCTAAGTTTACCCCTCTCCCACTTAAGATACACAGGCTTAAAACAGCAACTACTGAGATATTTCAATGACATTTTTTCTTCATTTGAATTCAGTTCACTAATTAAAAAACAAACTATAATCTAGCATGAAAATTATATAAAGATCATTAATGTAAAAAGATGCAAAGAAAAATCATGATTCTAACATCTTTGTTAAAGACAGAGAAAAAGGATTCGATCTGTGTTGCCTGAAATACGCAGCTGACTCCCCCACCGTCTTCCCTAGGAACACACCCCTGGTACTTGCAGAAAAGAATGGCAGCAGAGGCTGTAGTGTTCGCTCACACAAGGTCCCCCGGCTCCACACACAGCCAAGTGCACGTCAGACACTTGATTTCCTCAGCCACGTAATTGCCATTGTAACTTGGAGAGTTTAAAATGCAGTCATTTAAAGTGGGAATTCCTCTCAAAGCATTTAACATGTATGTAGTGGCTAGCTGGACATTTGCTTTTAAATGACTCAATTACTGTTTGCTTAATTCTGCAACAATTCAATGAGCTTTTTGTTTTATAATTACAACATGTGTTTTTATTATGTTATTTTCAGAGGTAGGTCCTTCACAGTTGATATCTTTTCAGTCTTGGCATCATGCACAGAATATTCTAAAATTAAATGAATACCAAACATAACTAGTTTTTAAATGTGTTCAATTTAAAAATGGGAAGAATCAGTCTTTGGAAATTATTTCAGCGACTTCAACTTTTAAAGACTTGTTTAAATCCAAGCAATTGCTAGTATTTCTGTTCTTACTGAGAATTACAAAGTTATTAGTATGTTCTGATTAAAGATTTCCTATTTCCCAGAAAAATAAAAGCCCAGAGATTTGCAGGCATAATAAAATTTGAATTTCATGCGACTTGATAGCTATGCGTAGGGAGCTCTGGTAGCGTAGTGGTTACGAATCGGGCTGCTAATCTCTTGGTCAGCAGTTCAAAACTACCAGCTGTTCCGTGGGAGAAAGATGAAGCTTTCTGCTCCTGTAAAGATTTACAGTCTTGGAAACCCTATACAAGGTCGCTATGAGTCAGAACCGACTCCACGGCATATAACAATAGTTATGCGTATACTTATAGAAAGTTGTAGGGCAGTAACTTTGCTCTGTCCAAATAGTATCACATCATCCATTAAAAAAAAAACTGGCTTATATTATTACATTTTTTGTGACTGTAAATGCTCTGACTAGGCTTTTCTTTTCTGAGGAGGAAGATTACAAGAAGAAACTTGGCATTAAACGTACAAAGAATCTTACTTAGAGGTGAATCACAATTTAAAAGAGGCCAGATCTTCAATGAACGGCAACACTTCACACATCAAGGTGTTTCCAATAAACTCAGAAATCACCTCTTCAGTTTCCCATTTATTCTCTAAAAACTTCAGAGTCATGATACAGCAGAGATTTAGCCTTCAATTGAAAGAAAACCCACAAGGCTGCAGGATTCATCCACATTACAGGTGAACAAATGTTAGCTTGTACTTAAGACTCAGGTCATTTCAAATAACTAAGATAAAATTTAAGATTATGCTTGATTCTACTTATCACTGTAAATTTCAGTCTGTGCAAATGCTGAAGATCCTAAATACGTGTTCATTTAGTTGTTGGATGGAGTTGAGCTATAATCAGCAAGGATTATGCAATTTTAGAATTGCTGATACAAAGAGTCGACTGAGTAATCTGTATAGCTGGCACCTGTAATTGATACGGTTTTCATATTAGATACATGCAGCTCTTACTATTACTAAAGGAGGCATTTTTACCAGGTCTCAACATGCTTACTTTAGTGTAAATTGTACTGATTCAGTGAGTTAATGGAATTTTCTGTAGGGGTACACCTTCATTATGCTTTACGTGTAAATCTGTAACAACTTACTGTGTTTAAAAAAGGTTAAAATATAAATGGGCACAAAACAACTGATGGACCTAAGACAGCACTGTCACACACAGGTGCATCACATATGTGTGTGTATGCATTAACCATCAAAAGGGGAGGGGTCAGACAAATACAAACTTTGAACGTTATTTCTAAATGCCTCATTTAAGTAGTGAGTAGGGGAAGAGTTTAGAAAAGTCCAAGTAATAAAATGTATTCACTTCTTGGTAAAGTTAAAAAGCTAATGCAACAGTGTTACATCCAGATAAAACCATTATCCAAAAGTAATTCAAATACAAAAAGGGTTTCAAATGGAATATTTATTAACATGGTAGTCGTCTCTGTAACATGTGCACACATACTCGCACACTCAGAATAATCTGCCTGGGGAAAAGCCTAAATATGCCTAAGGGGATAATGGGGAAAAAAAAAAAAAATTCCTGTAGGTTTTCATTATTGTAGGCAATTATGTCCACATCACTTACAATGCTATTGCCAAATCTGTCCAGGGAAGCAGAGTTTGAGAGGGGAGAAAAAAATCTGGGGGAAAAATTCAACAGTGGCATAGCAGAGCTCTCAATATGAGAAAGCTGACATAATGTGGACTTTTGCTGTGAATTTTCTCTTTGCAAAATAGGGGGAGAGATTTATGAATGGGCAGAAATAAGAGAAGGCGGTGTGAAGTGGGCTTTTGCAGTCAATTTTCCTCACAGTATTGTGCAGGGTCATCAAGCAAATGCTTAGTCTTTCTCGGGAACCAGTTTCAGAACTTTTCCAATTGCAATGGTCTTACCTGGAAATAAAATTTAAAAAACAAACAAAAAAGCCTTTCAGTAGTTAACAAAAAGTCTGTCTGTGGAAGGTATTATTTTAAATTACAAAACATTTGACAGTGTAAATTACTACCACCAAAGACACAATTTTGGATTAGTCTTATTACAAAGTATCCCCTGAGTAGCACAAAGGGTTAAAAGCACTCTACTAGGCGCCAAAAGGCTGGCAAGTGAATTCATGCACTTGCCACACGATCTGCTTCCCAAAAGCCCTATGAAGCAGTCCTCAGCGCTCTCCAAGTCACCGTGAGTCAGAACTGATTCAAAGGCAACTTAACGCTAAATGTCTTTATACAAAAATGAAGTAATACACTCACTGACAAACCAACCCAAACACATAAATTTACATGGTAAGTGGGTTGGTCTAAGAGAGAAGATAGAAAATATAATTTCCTATACAAAAAACTTATCCTTAGAAACAAATTGTGGAATATATCCATGATTGAACAGTATTTGAGTAATAATAATAATAATAAAAAGTATAGTAAATAAAAAATATTAAACAAAAATATCAAATGTGAAGTTATTTCTCAGCTAGGTCTGTACACTTGGGCATCTCTTATTGTTTACCCCCCCAAGAATTCTACACCATGTCCAAATGGCATCCGCAAGGGACTCAAATCCTGTTCCTTTTCAATGTTCTGAGTTTGGGGAACAAAAAGAATCATTCCTGTAAGGGCAAGGTCAGAGCTGTACAGTGGATAGGTGGGCTGAAGTTTCCCAATGAAATTCTCTTAGGGCTTACTGTCCCCCTATTTATCCACAAACATAAGAAGCAGACACACTGTCACATGGGGGAAATTCCTCAGAGCAACTTGCCTGGCCTTTTCCTTACCCACATCACTTTCCGTTTTCTTAAAACGTATTAACCCTAGGACTGTCCTGTGTTCTACAAGAAGATCTATCAAGGGTATGCCCTTGGAATCTTTAAAAAATAGTTGCCATTAACTCTGACAGCTCAAAACCTTAAGTTT
Source organism: Chrysochloris asiatica (assembly GCF_000296735.1). Lineage (NCBI taxonomy): Eukaryota > Metazoa > Chordata > Mammalia > Afrosoricida > Chrysochloridae > Chrysochloris > Chrysochloris asiatica. Next base: position 5,267,923 of record NW_006408620.1, on the reverse strand, counting down.
CCATAACCTCTCTGCCTAGGGTTTAACTGGCCCAGCAGACTCCCTCAGAAGCCACTGTTTCAATTAATTTTTTTTTTTTTTAAGTATCATTGAGACTAAGATACACATGTTGCTGAGAGGACTTGTTTCCAGCCATCCACTGACTGCCGAGACATGGTTAAACATGTTTTGTTCAGAAGTAACTCCACACACGATCAACTGGAACTTTTCCTGATGAATTACAAAACGGTTAAACCTCAAAAACAAGATGCTCAGTTAATTAAATAACTGAGACTCAAAAGCCCACATGTTGTATGGTTCTATTTATACAGAGGAATCCTGGTGTGGCGCTGTGGGCTAATGCATCACACTGCAAAGTCAGTGGTTCAAGCTCACCAGTTGCTCCTTGGAAACCCTATACAGGGTCGCTATGGGTCGGAATTGACTCAATAGCACTTAATGACAACAACAAATTTATACAGAATGTCTCAAAAAAAAGCATTAAGAATAAGAAAGTGGTTTACTGGCTGCCTAGAACTAGGAATTGGGGCAAGGAGGGTACTCTTTTGAGATAATATATATTTTCTAACTGTCTTTGGGTCCATTCCAACTTCTAAAGACACTGTATAGGGTTTCTGAGGATGGACGGTGGGTTTGAACTGCCTACCTTGTGGTTAGCAGTAGAAAACAATAATTCTAGAATTAAAAGTTTTTGCTTTATTTTTTATCTTAACCAGGTGTAGCGCTGTAGGATAAGCACTGGGTTGCTAATCACAAGGTCAAACCCACAAGCTACTCCTCAGAAACGCTATACAGGGTAGCTTTGAGTCAGAACCAACTTGATGGCACTTTCAAAAGAAAAAACAAAAATCAACAAGAAGTTTTCATAATAAGGTTTTTAAAAGTCAAATGAAAATGATCTTGACAGTTTTCTGAGCTCATCATCATATTCCTAGTGCTTAAAATAGTTCCTGGCACTCAGTAGACAATCAGTTAATTTTTATTAAATAGAAGGTTTCATCATAACAAAGAGTTTCCTAACTCAAGACAAGAAAATGACTGCTGTTCTGCAGAAACAGACATACACAAAATGTGAACAGGAGACTACTGGGAAAACATGCACACACATACTTACTTCCCTGGGTTGATGAGGGGGAGTCAATGTAATCAATGTTGAAAATCACACAAACGAAGAATGATTTCATTGGTGAAATTGTCTCAAACCCTACTACTTAAAAAAGGCTCAAAACTAAGGTTCTTACTGTATCCAGAGCATCATCGTTAGAATGCATGCTCGGTCTGCTGTTCAATTCATGAAGCATTTACTGTATGAGTAAATTTACAGGCACAAGTCCAATTGGTCCCTCAAACTGATGCAATGTATAATTAATTCTAGGACAGTTACTAAAAAGCTAAACAAGAAAAGGGGGCTCTTACCCTCATCTCTTAAGGTAAAGCGACCCATCTGAGGGAAGTCTTTAAAGGTTTCAAGGCAGATGGTTCCAGCTGTTCTTAAACGAGCGATGCACACTTGATCTTGTTTCACAAAACGGGGTCGAGTCTTACTTTTTTCTCCAGATTTTTTGTCTACCAAGCAGATTAAGGCCTATCCAAGAAAAGAAGATGAGAAGATAGAAACAGGACTATATTAAAAACAGGAGTGCAAGTAAGAGCACACTATTGACCAGAAACCACCAGGCTGAAGTAGCCATAAACCAAACTCACTGTTATTTCCACTTCCTCAATACAGGTATGAATATGCAGCACCGCATTGTAACCCGGGCAGATGATGGATTTGTGCTCAATAATCACGATCTGTCAAATAAACAAACAATCAGCTCTTTATCCCTACAGTAAGAGAAGAATTCATTGTTCGCAAGTGCCATACAGTATTCATAAGAATGTATAATCTCCCTCTAAGAGGGTAGTGAATAAATTATTTATGTGCTAGAAGGTTAATTTTGATCATAGCTTAGGTCAGGTTGACAAAAGCATGACCTTGAATACCCTCTACTCTACTGATCTTGGCAAGCATCTACTCAACTTTCAAAAACAAAGCATTCAAATTCAAGCCTTCTCTGGATGCCTTTTATACATCCCCATTCCCTCACAAAGGATTAAGTTTATTATAAATTGCATGATACTGTTTTCGTCAACAAGATTTGAACTTAGCAAAGCTTCAGCCATTTATCAATATCCAAGGTATAACCTCTGGTATCAAAAATGAACAAGTCTGTTGTCATACTGAACACTTGTAACAACTCAAATAGCACACACCAATTACTTAATAAATCATTCTGAGGAGGTCAAGATACTAATAACCTGGAGAGAGAGAAAAAAAGGATACTTTCCTGTCTGCAGAGTTCTTTGTTCTGAGTGAACAGAGAAACCATGACTTCTAAGACAAAAGTAATTACATACATTAATACCTGGTTTTACAACGTGACCAGGAGATATTCTAGAAATTACCAACCAAAGAGCAACAATAAGAAGCAAAGGAGGCCTGCTGTGGCGCTGTGGGTTAATGCGCCAGACGGCAAAGCTGTTTGAACTGCAAGGTCAGTGGTTCCAGCTCACCAGCTGCTCCCTGGAAACCCTATACAGGGTCAATATGGGTCGGAACCAACTAGACGGCACTTATCAACAATACAAAGAATACTAACTACTTAGGTAAGCATTTGTACCATCTTAAAGACAGTACTTATGGGGAGACATGCACCAGGGTGGTCAGACATTTAGGTCTATCATATTTCATGGTGTATTACACTACACTTCACTTCCTGTGCTACATACTACGATCAGGTTATAGGTGCCTATTACCAGTATTAAAGAAACATCGTAAATTCTCATTTCATTAAGACAGTACAGACCACTGAGACAGCTACAGTGAGTTAACAGCTTTACCTGGGCATCAAATGTCCGTCCAGAATGACAGAGATTATTAGGATCACAAAGTATGAATCCTGGAAGAATCTCTTCTTCTTCGATTCCTTTCAGTCTGATTTTTAGGTTTTCACCAGGGGCTACAGAATCAGTTTCTACGTCATCAGAAAGGATTCCAAGAACTTCCACGTTGTGCTTAAAAAAGAAATCAACACCTGAGGTTTTCTAATGTTACAGAATATAAAATGACCTCAATGTTTGCTGAAGACTTGCAAGGCTCTCTCTTCTTTTGTGGCTGTGGATTAGCCAAAATACTCACATGAATATTAAATTTTGCTACATTTGTTACGACATGCACTTGAAAGTCAAATATACCAAAAATACAACTGACAATTAAAACATCACCTTAAAAAATCACATTCTAGTAATTTCCAAACAGAACAAGCCAGTATTTGCCATTCTTACCTTTTAAAATTATGTCCATAAAATTAAATCCAAATGTTAAATTTAATGTTTTCTAGTTTGTGGATATAAAATTTTAATGACAGAGTATTTAAATAGACACATCTTCTAGGGCACATGAATCTCCAGATACCTGAAGCACATTTCTCAAAACTTATTTCAACAATGAAGCTTATAAAGCATAAAGACTTGTTTCATGGGGATGAGGTTTCTTTTTGGGGTGCTGAAGGTGTTCTGCAATCATATACAGATATAAACTACATAGAGCTAGCTACAGGTGGACAGTTGTACATTACTGTGAACGAAACCTTGTCACCAATGGCAAATTTTGTTTGTTTTACCATGATTTTAAAGTTTGTTGATGGGGGAAAAAGGAATGTCTTAAAAGTATTCTCTTCTTTTACTCTGTTTTTACCCTCGGAGAGAATTAATTTTTTAAAAAAACATACCAAAAATCAAACAAAAACAAAAACATAAGCCTCAAGACAAAATGGTAGTAGATCAAACACTGGAGAATCTTGTTTCATTGTATTCCTCCACACTAGAATTCTACAGATGGTCACCTACAAAGCTTTTTTGCCCTCAAATGTTCTTTCTCAAAAGACAGTTTATATACAGAATCCTACCTCTCTCTACTGAAATTATTCCAAGAACTAAAAAAGAGCCAAACTGTTTAATAATGATGGAATTCATTATAGTAATGACATATAAAGGTAGATATAAACTGCTCCATTATCTATCAATTAAACGAGTATTATTTACAACTTCTTGCCAAAATAAGGCAGCATAGCAATCCCTTCTCCCCCAAAATAGACCTTTTATGGTCAAACAATGGAGCAAAAATGTTAAGTGCCCTCGAGTCAGTTCCGACTCATAGCACCCTGGACAGCGTTTCCAAGGAGCAGCTGGTGGGTGGGTTTGCAATCCAGCGCTGATCTACAGCGCCACAGTGGAGTCAAGAGTTTAATTTACCCACCTATAAGAGGTTAGAAAAAAACATTCAATGTGTATGGTGGAACAATTTTTTTTTTAAATATACAAAGAAAATATGGCTGACTTACTGGACTTTTACTGAGACTCAACTAAAGGGAACTGTTTTTACAGCTAGTTCAACTACAGGATGTTCTACATCTATCCCGCTACTAGGATAAAATAAAAGTGGAAAGGAGAACAGCCACTTTCTTTGTACCTGCTTATGAAGGCTGCAACTTCACCGGGACGCTAACTTTTTCAATCATAATAAACCACACATTTTTTATTATGGTAAAGACTCCTGATACGGTGCTGTAGGATAAGCCCTAAATGGCTATCCTCAAGGTTGGCAGTTCATATCCAGCAGCTGCTCCTTGGAAACCCTGTACAGGTTCAATATCAGTTGGGACGAACCTGACAGCACATAACAAAGAACTAACCTGACTATTTGTAGCCATTTTACAATGGGGAAGTCATGGTATCTAGTTTGTTCATACTGTTGTACAACCATCACCACCATCTTAATTCCAAACATGTCATCCCAAATGGAAGTCCCCGAATCCAATTCTAATCTGCCCCCTCTCCCAAACCACCTTGTGCTTCTGTGAAAGACTGCCACTTTTAGGACTACTCTGCAAACGAAACTGAGCAGGGATTCCAGCTGGCCATCAGTTCACTCACTTCCACCCTTCAATTTGCAGGGCTGAGTCCCTTAGCAAAAAGGAAGCTTTAAAGTAGAAGCACTTTGGAACAAAGACACTATGGCAAGACACTCTAATCTCCAATGCAATGCATTGCAAGGGTATAACTCTAATCTCCAATGCAATGCATTGCAAGGGTATAACTTGTAAGGATAAACACTGTACTGTTAATCACAAAATTGAAACCCACTAGCTGATTTCAGAAATCCTATGCAAAATTAGAGTGAGTAGTAATCAGCCCCAGGGCACTTAACAATCACACTGTAACTAAACATTATACTGGCAACAGAAAACTTAAGTGCCTATAATGAGTGTGGTGCTGTGAGATAAGTACCCAGCTGAAGTGTCTGCTTAAACTGCAAGGTCAGCAGCTCAAATCCGCAGGCCACTCCCTGAAAACTCTGTACAGTTGTTGCTATAAGTTGGAACTGAATTCATGGCACTTAATAACAATAAAGAGCATAGTAAAGAAATGCTACTGAAATCTAACAAAGTATCTATCTATCTGTAGGTTCTGATGATTCAGATCTAATTATCTGTACAAGTAACAACTTTGGAGCTGTTAGAAAAAACCTCTCTCTTGGAAACAGGTGAATAGTTTCTTAACAAAGGGCCATCTGCAGACACTAGCAAGTTAGCAGTCAAAAACAGTTGGTATCTTTTCAAGAAAAGTCTCCATGAGGAATAATTTACAATAAGAAAAGAAAACTTAAGAAAAGACACATTTAGAATAAAGGCCAATTAATTATTCTGCTCTCAAAACAAATGGAGAACCTGGATACATCTTACATACTTATGTCTAATATAATGAGTAATGAGTACATTACCTTCTGCCCACCAGAAAACAGTTACAAATCCTGAGTAAACCTACGGGTTCATCCCTGGCTCTCTTACTAATCCATTTTGTTAACTGAAGCAAGTTACCTAACTACCCCAGATCTCTATGTCCTTTCTAAAAGGGTGAGTCAAAAATTCTTAACACTCCAGTTATATTAAAAAGCCCATCGAGGTCCATGGCTGATGACAACATTCCGAGTGTGCACATGAAATGATTTTGTGTAACAGACGAGTGACAGTGGATTGATTACGTGGCAAATCATTTGCAGATCAGCCTATGAAATCACCCACAACAGACTTGGTTTAGAAAGTCTGTGTGAGATGGATCCTGAAACATGGAAGATGCTCATGGAAGAGCATCAACAGAAGAGTTTGGACATCTGCAAACAAAATATGAATTTATCATTGCCTGAGAGGAAGTGGCAGAGTATGGAATAGAAACATCCTCAATCACCAACCAAGAAAAAGTTCTAAAGTCAACCATCCCGTGGACAACTGATGCTTACACAGTTTTCTGGAATTCTCAAGAGCCAGAACTGGAACACCATGAAGACAAGGTTTGACAATCAGCAGTGCTCACTACACTGAGCTGCTCACTGAAGAGCTGAAGCCTAAACTTCAGATTCAATGCAGAAGACTGCTGGCCAAGGGTGGTGTGGTCTTGCATGACAGTGCACGTCCACACTGTTGACTGTGCAAAAACTTCGTTTTGAGGAGTTAAAGCATCCTCCCTATAGTCCTGATCTTGCTCTTAGTGGACTTTCACCTGTTTGGACCCCTGAAAGCAGCCCTTTTGAGAATGAAGATTCATCCCTAATGAAGAAGTAGAGATAGAAGTGCATTTGTGACTAGCAGCTCAAACTAGAACCTTTTTTTATTAAGGGAATATAAAATCTTATAGACAGATGGACAAAGTATATTGAAAAGCAAAGCGATTATGTCTAGAAATGATGTATTTGTTTTCTAAAAGTTGATTAAATGCTACAACCAGAGTGTGGATAATTTTTGACTCACCCTCATATAAAATCATGAGGTTGAAACTAATAAGCTCACCTGATGATGACATCTTTTGGCTCTAGTAACATCAGTCAAAAAGAAAGCCTTACCAAGGGCTTACTACTGATACCTGCCATTATCCGTGTGTCACTGAAGAACAGTAACACTGTCACTAGACATTAGTAAAATGTAATCGCCTAAGCTTTTGAAAACTTCTAGCTCTTTGCTAATATTTTCAAGAAAAAATGAAGTGGAAAGAACATTACTAATTCTTACCTTATTTGGCATCATCACGAGCTGCTGGCCTTTACAAATAGATCCTGATTCCAGCTTTCCCAGGACCACAGTTCCCATATCCTGTGGAATTAAAAAGTAAATAAATAAATCAGAAGTTTCAGCCAAGTTTATTACTGCATTATAATAACCCCAAATCAAAATGTACTTGGTTATTATTAAACAGGTATGCCTAAGAGAGAACCACAAAGCCCCTGGTAGAAGAGACAGCCCAGGGTTCACTATGATTCCTTAGGGTCTCTCACTCTCTCAGCTTGCTTCTTTATGTGCAGAGCTGGAAAAAACAAAACCTGCTCAAGAAGCTTAGGGACTCCTAAGAAGGGGCTTCAAAAAATTTTGTGGGAAAAATGAAAAGAGAATTCTTCCAAGAAGTTTTTGAAGTCACACATATAAACCAAAGCATCAGACAAACTGGTTTATATAATGTTCAAGTTGAAAGTCTAGTTTAACATGTATGGCACTGTACTATAAACACTGGCTCTCAAGGTCAGTTTGAACCAAAAGGCCAGCGGTTTAAGTTGACCTGTCGCTCCTTGGAAACTCTATGCAGGATCAGTGAGTCAGAATTGACTCAACAATATTTACTAATAATACTATGTATGTATGTATGTATGTATGATATAAATGAACAAATGTATGTATGTATGATATAAGTGAACAAATGTATGTATGATATAAATGAACAAATGTATGTATGTATGATATAAATGAACAAATGTATATATATATGATATAAATGAACAAATGTATGTATATATGATATAAATGAACAAATGTATGTATGTATGATATAAATGAACAAATGTATGTATGTATGATATAAATGAACAAATGTATGTATGTATGTATGATATAAGTGAACAAATGTATGTATGTATGATATAAATGAACAAACGTATGTATGTATGATATAAATGAACAAATATATGTATATATCATATAAATGAACAAACTATTTTTGAAGAGCTGTTTGTCACTATTCATTATTAATGAGCAAATGCTTTGGGTCTAGCACTTGTAATAAGCTTATCTATAGACCATGACCACAATAATCTCAATGGGAAGTAACTGAAATAAACTAAGGTGGGGAAGTAAATTCTGGTCTATCTATACCACTAATAAGCAACCTGGGTGCTGGTGTGGCACTGTAGGATAAGCACTGGACTGGTAACAATGTCAGTGGTTCAAACCCACCAGCACCTCCTAAAAAACCCTATACAAGGTCCTTAATGAGTTGGAACTGACTCCAAGACACTTAACAACAGTAATACACAACTTTAATGAAAAACAGAACACAATGATTCCTCCTCCCGTAAAACCCAACTTTAACATTTGCGTACCTTGTACTTATCCACAATTGGCAGCCTGATTGGTCCATCAATTGATCTATTAAAGTTTGGCAAATTATCCAGATACGGAATAAATGGTAATCCACTAAGAACATAACAACATCAATTAAAGTCAACATACAAATATCAAAAATCTGAATTACATGAACCTGTAACTTTACACAGAAATATGGTTGTAACAAATATTTTTTGACTCCTCATTCAACCAATTTACAATCAATTACATATCAATACAATCAACAGCTTATCTGTAAGCTAAGGTGATTAACATTTAGAAAAATATTTATAGCACATAGTCTACAAGTTGCAATCAAATGACACACGGTTAATACGTGAGGTTACAAGGACTAGATGACTTAAAATATTCCACAGCTGCCCTTTTGTGAGGAAATGAACGAAGTGATACTTGAATTCATATAGAAATTCTAGGGACCCAGAATAGCCAATCTTGACAAAGGACAAAGTTGGAGGATCCACACTTCCTGATTTCAAAATTTAATACAAAGCGACACTTAATCAAGACTGTTATTACACAGCATAACCAAAAAAAGACATACAGATTAGTGGAAGAGAAGCAAGAAATAAACTTATGTTTATGGTCACTTAATTTTCAACAAGGATGCCCAAAGGACAATTCAACAAGAAAAATAAAATTTTTTCAACAAATGGTCAAACGGTGCCTGGACAAATGGACATCCACATACAAAATGAAAAAGAACTTAAGACACTGGCCTTATACCTAACCAACCACCTGAAAATGGATCAGAGACTCAGGGGACACCAAGGTCAACTGATATAACATAGTGTACAAAGAAAATGTTCTAAATTCTACTTGGGTGATTAGTGACTGGGGTCCTTATAAAACTCGGGAGTGGTCATCTAAGGTACAACTATTGGTTGTATTCTCTCTCTGTCTGGGGGAAAGAGTGATGAAAATCGAAGACACGTGGAAACAATTAGTCCAGTGGACAAGTGGACCAGACGATCATTAGTCTCTGTGACCCTGAAACCAGAAGAACTAGATGGTACCTGATTACCATTATCAGCTGCTCTGAAAAGGATCACATGAGAAAGGACTAGAGACAGTGGGAGGAAAATGTGAACTTGCACTCAAAATCATTAAAAAAACAAGGCTAAGTGGTCAGATACAGACTGTGATCCTCAGTAATCCTTTGGGTCCACAACTGAACTCATTCCCATAGCCCAGTTGACTGAGATAATAGAATTCTATTAGAAGAGTTAATACTAGGGAGGTGTGCACACCGTAGAAGAATCAATTATTTGAGATCAAAAGGGCACCATTTACCCACAAAGTTCACGATCGGGCAGTGTGTGCACAGGGTTGTATGAGTCGGTATCGACTCGATGGCACCTACCAACACCAACAACAGCTCAGATAAAGTAAAGGAGGATGGGCAGAAAAAGGAAACCCAGGAAGGAAGTAGGATATGATGTTGTGGAGAGTGCCATCAATGCAAAATGTGAAGTGTTGAATAGAAAGTTGATTTGCTCTGCAAAGTCACCCAATTCACAGTAAAAAATTAAAAGAAAATGGATCCAAGACCTAAAACTAAGACATAAAGGGATAAACTGAACTTTATCAAAATGAAAAATTGTTGTGCATCAAAAGACACCATCAAGGCAGTGAAAAGACAGCCAGCTACAGAATGTGTGCCAGTGTATCTCATATGGGGCTTTTACTCAGACTATATGAAGAACTTCTCCAACTCAACAATTAACCCAACTAAAAAGTGGGCAAAGGCCCTACTATTTTAAAATTTTGAATCAAAAGGGCCAAATACTTGGTACTTACCTGTACCAAGGACAGAAATCGGATTGCTCTTTAAGATTTGCTCCAGTCAATCCTGAACAGGGCATAAAGTGAATGTCCTTTTTGGGATTAAAGCCAACTTTCTTCAAAAATGGCACTAGTTTCTCTTTACATTCTTCATACCTATGAACATTTACAAATAATCCAGTCATAATATAAAGCAATTATACTCAACTTTTGTAATTAAAAAAACTCCATATTTAAAGACACCCCTGAGTAAAGATGCTTATTATAACAAAGCCATCCTTTCTTCTACCAACCTGTCTGTAAAAGATAACAAACAGTACAACCCATCCTCTAAGCAGCTTACCGCTCATTGCTCCAATTTACTGTTGGGTCATCCATCTTATTGATAAGCACAATTAAGTGTTTTACACCAGCTGTCTTTGCCAACATTGCGTGTTCTCTTGTCTGTCCTCCTTTTTCAAATCCAGTTTCAAACTCTCCTTTCCTGGCAGAGATTACCTATTGCAAGAAATCAAATAATGTATTCTTTAGACATTCTGTATACCTCTCTAGCTGATTAAAACATCTTTCCTTTTACTTACGTCAGAAGTTTTTTGCAAAAAAAAAAAAACAAGCAAAGTTAAAATGCCTGCTTTCAACATCACGAGCTATTGTGTAGTGGATATTTACTTGATGTGGCTCTTCTATCCATAATCTTTAGGAATTCCCGGATGAGGAGGTAGGATCATGCAAACTGAGTATAACACGCTGACTGGTTGGTTTTGCCATTCCTCTGGGTTTAAAATATGCCATCTCAGAACCAGGAACGGGGATCTCAGTCCATCATGAAAGAAGAGCCAGAGCAGAGCTCTCCTTTGGAGCCTGAGATCCCTGCATGGCAAAGCGGCAGCACTTCAGGAGGGGCTTGCCTATACTGTAGCTGAGAAGAAGCTGGCCTGAGCAGAGAACTGCTGTACCCTGAGTGGTTTCTGATCCTGAATTGGACTGTTCACTTCCCGAATACACTGCATAACTATGCACATGATCTGAGTGCTGTGTGACCACTGCAGTGGATTATCAAGCCCAGCAGAGGAGGATCAAGTGCTGGGGGAGGGATGGTTGGTGTCTGAATACTGTAAAAGAGGGTTGGAGGATGGAGGCATGTGGAACCTCTGCCTTATAGGCACTGGTGTTGGGCTGCTGCATTTCTGCCTTTCTCCTTGTGAAGCCAGAGATTAGACACTACCCTCTACGCCCTTACACAAGCCCAACAATGGAAGTGATTTATGATCTGGCAAACATTTCTTCCAATCCCCAACTTCCAAAATCAAGTATACCCATATATTTTATAATTGAAATGCTAATGAGAGCTGACATCCTGGTGTGGCGCTGCAGGATAATGCACTGGACCACACAGTTGGCAGTTAAAACTCACCAGTTGGTTAAAACTCACAAGTCAGAATCGACTCAACAGCACTTTAACAAGGAGAGCTAGTGTCAGTACACTGTCAAATTAACAAAATGTGTGAAGGCCTAAAGAAACAGCTTAGGTATCTTTGCCCACAGTATCGAATGGTAGGCTTGGTATTTATTAAGACACTATAGTAACAGCCGGTTAGAAAGCAATGAGAGAAAAGCACAAACATACTTCAATAAACAAAACAAATGATTTATTGAGTAGATTAGTGAAACAAAAGTGCAAATTGTGACTATAAACGTTATTAAAGTTCAGCTTCTAACAAATAAATACACAGATGGAACAAAATGTTTTTCTTACCAGTACAGCCAAATCAGCTTGAGAAGCACCACCAATCATATTTGGGACAAAACTCTTGTGGCCAGGGGCATCCAGAATTGTGAAATGCTTCTTTTCTGTTTCAAAATAGGCACGGCCCACTTCTACTGTTTTACCTTTGTCTCGTTCTTCCTGATTTGTGTCTAAGGCCCAAGACAAGTACCTGAAAGAATTTAAAGATAAGACTGAAAGTGCTAAAAACATGCATTTAGAGACACTCTTCTATAAGTAAAAGTATAAATGATGACACCCAGCTTTCTGCCTGTTACACAGTATCTAACTCATGAACAAGACTGGAAAGAAAAATTAAGGGAATAAAAACTGTATTCTTACGGTATGTATAGCTAACTATATATTCGACAAGCAACTATTTATGGAAACAAGCTGATGTGTACACAGAAAGAACAAATGCATGTACCCAAGAGTTTAGCAATGAATTCCTTTCTGTTTGTGTTTTTAGAATTCTTGGGCACAAAGTATGGCTATTCAGGAGTATTTTTCAAAGTGCATGAAATTAAAAGTGAAGCCACCAACATGCCATTTGGGAGCTAACAATTATTTCGATATTACTTTCTTAGAAAAAAATGTTTCGTTTAAAATTTACATGATCTATAATATAATAGTACAAAAGGAGCTCTGGTAGCGTAGTGGTTATGAATTGGGCTGCGAACCTTAAGGTCAGCAGTTCAAAACTACCAGCTGTTCCGTGGGAGAAAGATGAGACTTTCTGCTCCCGTAATGATTTACAGCCTCGGAAACCCTGTACAGGGTCGCTGTGAGTCGGAACCGACTCTACAGCACGTCACTACCATAACAGTACATATCATTTAGATTACTTCATCATCTTTATTTTATAGCATTTAACCCTTTAAAAAAAAACAAAAAGCACCTGTAACACTGATTAGGATTTTCCCCATTAATACAGAAGAACACAGGACTATCAACGTTCCCTCCAAATGAGGCTTGATAATTTTTTAAAAAATAAAACAAAAATATTTAAGTTCAGAAGGCAGAAAAAAGTTGACTCATTCACCAATATTTTTAATATTTGATTCCCTATTCCCCCCCAGTGTTTATTTACATGGTCAGTTTTCCTACTTTCTGCCCAACACCACTGTAAAAAGAAGGTCACTTTCTGGTGATCATACAGTCTATAAATATAATTTTTAGTGGCTATAAAATGACGTAATTAATGAATGCCTTACAATTTATTCAACAAGTCTATTACTGGTTATTAAGATAATTTCCAAAACTTCTTTGTAAGTTATGAAATAATTAAGGAATGTATCCAAATTGGGGGTGGGGGGTACTCTTCCTTTGCTAAAACATCATTTTAGATCAAAACCTTATATTTTAATAGACTATGGAAACATTCAACAGGCAGGGTTTCCTTAAAATAAACTTATTATGATCATAAAAGTTTACCAAGTTTCTCTGTTTTTTTCTTTAGCTTCTCTTTCATATTTTTCAAGTGTCCTTTTGTCAACCATTCCAGTCAAATACCTGAAAAAAATAAACCAAAACAAAAGAGAGACAACTTTTAAAGACTTCAAGGGGAATTTCCATCCCAGACAACAGCTATGGAAATAAGTCAATGTACCAGCGTTACATGCTAAAATCATGGATGAAAGTCTCAGAGAAAATGGTTATTTGCATAGACTCACAATATGTCTTCCACCCCGAGATAGGGGAAGAAACACTAGCTCTGCTGTGACGAGACCTGAGAGGTGTACCTCACACTGAGCTGGGGGCCACTGAGTCAATTCCAACTCACAGGGACCTAGAGGGCAGAGGAGCAATGCTCGGGAGAATTCTACAAGGTAAGTTCACAGGAGCAGCTCGTCAGGACTTTCCTCCACGGAGCCACTGCTCTGTTTGAACGGCTGACTTTATGGTTTGCACCTCAAAAATCAAGGAATCATGATCATATCACCAACAATAGTAAATCATACTGAATACAGACATCATGTATACACAAGATCCTTTCTGTGGAATTCTTGCCCAAATGTGTAACACCTCAGTCTAACTGAGAAATTCACTCAAAGTCAAACTGAAGGACTCTCTAAGATAACTGTGTTGTTGTTAAGTGCCGCCAAGTTGGTTCCGACTCAGCAACTCTCTATAGGGTTTTGAAGGAGTGGCTTGGTGGGTTTGAACTACCAACATTGTGGTTCACAGTCCAGTGCTAATCCTACAGCATCACTCTTCAAATCATCAAGTTTGTGTAAGACAAGCAGAGGTGACAACATAATGAGACACAACAATTAAACACAGTGCGGAATTCTGGAATTAGGGCACAAAGAATAAAGGGTATAAGGAAACTGCTATTTTTGAAAGCGTTTTTTTTTTTTTCTTCCCCAAGTCTAAAATGACTCCAAAATAAAAGTTCCTTTTTGTTCCTAAAATAAATGAAAATGTTCCATAAAGGGAAAAAGGAAAACAGTGTTTTCTAGACAATGAAGTATTTCTATTATATTTCAGTATCTGATATTTTAAATTTTAACTTGCCAAAGAGAAAATATAATTTTAAAACAGTTGATTAGCAATGTGAACTGCTCTGAACTTTAACCTTTATGCAGTCTTTGATTAGTAATCTATTCTGCAGGGCTCCTAACCATATGAGTGTGGAACCCCAGATGCAGTGGAAGTTACAACCCCATCAGCAAAACACACACATTCACATAAAACACACGATCAAGTGGGACCCATGCTTCCATTCATGGTTAATGATGCCCTGTTTTAAGAGACTGATTTTGGGTCTTTGTTGTGGAAGTTATCATATGTGAGAAATTAGTTGGCAAGACAACTGATTCGCCTTCTAGGTACTCTGATGGCAACATTTAAATGTGTCTTTTCATTATAAAGACTTTTTAATACCAGAGTACTTAATACAGAACAACCAGGATATGGTCAAATCTAGACAATCATGGTGTGGATGTGTGCCGTTGAGTCTGTTCTGACTCACAGCGACCCTGTATAGAGTTTCAAAGTCTAGACGTTGTTGTTAAGTGCCTTTGAGTTGGTTCAGACTCATAGTGACCCTATACAGGGTTTCCATGGAGTGGTGGGTGAGTTTGAACCACAGACTTTGAAGTTCAAACCGACCTTGAGGTCGAGTGCTTATCCTCTGGCGCCACAATAACTGATCTTAGTCAGATATACCTGTTTGTCATTAAATCCAAATAAACCTAAAGAGCTGATAAATGAGGAATAAAAATTCCTCTCCCCCACTGGATTCAAGAGCTGGTTATAAGTATTCCCAAGCAAATTATATTGAAGTTTGACTAAGATTTCCTGTAACCTAGGTTTTACATTACTTGTTTGTTTGTTTTTAATATAACAGAGTCTTCAGAAACAGGACAATCGGATAGTGATAGGAAAACAATATCTGGGAAGACTGAAAATTCAGCAAAAAAGACTAATAATCATCATATTTCAAAAGTTACTTCTTAAAGTCAACCATCCATAAAGGGAATGTTGTTGTTGTTATGTGCCATGGAGTCGGAACCGACTCATAGCGACCCTGTACAGGGTTTCCGAGGGTGTAAATCTTTACGGGAGTAGAAAGCCTCATCTTTCTCCCGCGGAGCAGCTGGTAGTTTCGAACTGCTGACCTTGCGGTTCACAGCCCGAGTCGTAACCACTACGCTACTATCGTATTATTTCCCTTAACTTTTTTATTATAAATGTTTACAGTGCTGGAATACCACTGAACAGTTAACTCCCTTAGCATTTTATCATTAACCCATTTGTGACCCTGTAGAGATCTATGGAGGCTTCATCATCTTTGAAAGCCCCCTTGTACAGCCTCCACCTCCATTTTCCATGTCAAGTTTACTGGGACACACCTGTACCAATGACAGTACATGCAACTGGCAAGCAGGAACCTGTAAAATAGTTTGAAACAGAAGAAACTGGTGTGTGCCACAAGTGGCTGCTGGTACAGGTGTTGCAGAGCAGTGGTGTGACATGTGAGGTTAGACATGTACTTCTGGGTCCTGCACACTGTTGGGAAGCTGGTGTTCTCATGATGATTCCCTGTTCATGTCACTCCCCTGTCAAGGGATCTAGGCAGGGATCCAGAGCCACAAGTGAGGGGGCTTCAAAACAACTGTGGAAGAAGTCTATTATCTCTCAATTCCATCTTTCCATAGACTTTCTGAAGCCCCTTCATATCTATCCCATATAATTCTAGCCCAGAGGGATATATATGAACCATGCAGGCTTACCCGAAAAATCCAGGGGACGTATGTGTCCCACGTAATAATATCTACAAAAAATTCAAGCACTCTGATACAACATGCATTCCAGGAATGAGAATGTATATAAACATTTTAAGTATTTTTTAAAAATTTTTAATTGGAGCAAAGGGTTTTGATAAGATAGACTTACATGATTTGCCCTCCAATGGTTGACTTGCCAGCATCTAAAAGTAAGAACAATATGCAAAACTAAAGGTTAAGTTAGGGTACTGCTATGAAATCATACAACCCGGTAACAAAACCACAATGTGAAGCTATGGTTTCTCAACATCTACTCCAGCTACAGCTATACACAACTAAAGGTGTCATTTCCATAGCTCTAACTCTTCTCCCCAAAGAACGGTGCACTGCTCAATTTACTCCAGGTCAAGATGGCAGTTTAGGGATCCTTGAGGGACTCAAATCATGTTTCCTTTTAATGTTCTTAGACTTTGGGGAACAAAAGATGTCTGAAGGGGGAAGATCATGACTGTAGGGGGATGAGGTAAGGTTTCCCAACAAAATGTTCTTAAAGGGCATCCCTTGCCACCACTGACGAACGAGCAAGCTGTCGTGATGGAAGAACAGTCCATCCGTGCCATTGTCCTGGCCTTTTTCTCAGCAGCGCGGTTTTCAATTTTCCTAAGACTTCTTCCTAATCAGCCCCATAGTCATCCTGTCTTTTGAGAAAATCTGTCAGTATGAACCTTTGGGAATGTAATTACCTTATGAGCTGACCCCTCTGCCTTGAGGTTAATTGGCCCAGTGGAAACCAATGTTTTGAGTGGACCATTTTTCCTGAAAGGCACCCCTAATGAGACTAGGACTCCTGATGTGTCGCTGTAGAATCAGCACCACTGTGAATCACAAGGTTGGCAGTTCAAACCCACCAGCGGCTCCTTGGGAACCCTACACAGCAAAGTTATGAGTCGGAACTGACTCGATGGCATTTGACAATGAAACTAAGACAAGTGTGTGAGGTAGCTGCAGAAAGTTTGTGGAAAAGCTCCATCATCTTCTAATTGTATTTTTCCATGAACCTTTGGATGCAATCTCCAATTTTTGAGAGAACTTGTCTGTAGCCATCTACTGACCAAACTGAACACAGAGACACATTTAAATAATGTTTTGTTTGGATTACACCAACATGTACGAAATGGAACCCAGTAGCAATATTTTCTGGTAGTGTAGTGGTTACGTATCGGGCTGCTAACGTTAAGGTCAGCAGTTCGAAACTACCAGCTATTCCGTGGGAGAAAGAGGAGGCATTCTGCTCCCGTAAAGATCTGCAGCCTCGGAAACCCTGTGCAGGGTGGGTCACTATAAGTCAGAACCAACTCCATGGTACTTAACAGTAACAACATATATACTAATACAACTAAAGGTATGTTTTTGCATATATAATTAAATCTTAAAAAGTAAATGATCTATATATAGTAGGGCTTTGGGGCACTGTTGTTATTTTAAGCCGAGTCAATTTCGAGTCATAGTAACCCTATATAGATAGGGTTTCCGAGGTGCAAAATGCCTCATTTATTCTCCCATGGACTGGCTGGTGGACTTGAACTGCCAACCGTGTGGTTCACAGCCCAGTGCTTATCTTATAGAGGCACTGTGCTCCCAGGGCTTTGGGGCATTAAGTCCTAGTTAATTACCTACTTCCTTAGAAAATGAGGTGCTAAGGTGTGGAGCTGTGTTAATGTGCCACACTGCAAAGCAGTCTGAACTGTAAGCTCACCAGCCGCTCCTTGGAAACCCTATACAGGGTCACTATGGGTTGGAACTGACTTGATGGCACTCAACAACAACAACAAGACCCCTATAATTCCATTATGACTTAGGAATATTTTCCAGCAAAAGAAAAAAGTTTTGGAAAGATTGCTTCCTGGTTCCTCAAAGAGAGAGTTAGAGGAAAGCCAAAGGCAGCTAATGAGCTGTGGTGTACATTGAGGGTGAGCATTCTTTTATACATTTCCAAGAAGCTCTTGCTGCTAACAAGACAATATGATATATTCTCATTTCTAGTGGGGAGGTAGACACAGAAAAAAGCACTAACTCATAACTATGCCTTTTTTGCTCACAATTTCAGGGATCCATCAGATAGAGAATACGGGAATAAATTCAGTAAGTTTTTAAATGGACAAATTAACAGAATTTCACATAGAAAATAGCAAACCATGTATATTTCCTAGGGTAGCCTCAGATACAATACACTGAGCTGTCCTGTGGGCCCCATAGACATACACTGACATGTGTATCCTCCTCGCATCCATGCCATTACAACACTGCTCAGTAGCACAGCCTTTAAGAACACAAGTTCTGGCTACTTACCAGTTAAAAAGAACTTAGCAATTTAAAAATCAAGGCATTTTATACCTAACTGAGTTAGGTCACAGATACAGAACATACATTGCTCTTACTGAAATAAAGGACAGAATTAACATTAAAACTTAAATTTAAAAGCAACAAAGCAAAAAACATAGCCTTTTAATTCAGTTTGGTTTCACTAACTATACCCAAGTAGCTAAAGAGACATGTATTTTTATGTATCTAATACCTTCTGTCCTTTCGTATATTGCCATGAGTCTAACTTACCCACATGCCCAATGAATACAACATTCACGTGTTCTTTTTTAGGGGCACCTGGTGGTGCCACGACGGATTTCGGTTTTGGTATTTCCTCTTCTTCCTCCATCATTTCTTGGGCATTGTCTTCGGGGGACTTTCCATCTCCCAAGGAACCACCCCCCGGCTCTGCTTCACTTATTTCTTCTTTGTGTTCCCACGATTCTTCTGGAGACATGTCTGTTTCTCCGTTTTCTACTGAAATAAGACATTTTTTAACTTAGTATGTGGAAAGACTTACAACTGATACTTTCATGTACAGATGTTTCCACACAACAAATGGAACCTGGCATATATATTCAGCTCTATTTTCTGTTGCCCAGTGTCCTGCAAGCAGGAACTCCTCTTTCCCAACAGAAGTGGACAATGGCTTTCAAGCAGACACTGAGATTGCTATCTTAAGGAAGCCTCATTTTCATAAGAACAAACAAACTACACAGGAGAGCTGGCATTCCTAACAGCCCAGTTACTCCACTGTCAAGATGCTCCAGCAGTGGAATAGAAGGGGAGTTTAAAATCAGCCCAGGAAAAAGGGGCTTCTTTCCCTTTTCAAGTATTAGAAGTTTGGCATGAACTTATGTAAGTTACAAAAAAGGGCAGGGAACAATACTACTCTTTCTGCTGACATTAGTAGTACTCGCTCAGTTCTCCTAACTTCGCAATCGTTAAATGTATCACATCAGTGTTTATACACAATTCAGTTTCCGAAATCTTGACAGCAAAGTCTTAAATGTAGGCGCTGCAATAACCATAGCACTTACACCTGCCCTGTAAACACCGTGTCAGAGTTTCATATTACTGTTTAATATGATCAGAAATGTTCTTACCAACAGGTTCTGACAGTTCCATGCTAACAGCTGAATTTGAACCTAGACAAGAAATTGAGATATATATTTACAAAACACTATCTTGATTTATACACTAGACAACACAATGTCTTCTCAATTACATTCTAAAAGAGTCACATCATAGAAAAATTACCTTCGCACGACGGTTCCTCTTGAGAAGGTTCCACAGGTGCTGTGTAAACAGAAATAAGTTCCATAATTAAATACTGAAATCTATATACCCATCTTTTAAAACACAGTGTAAACAAAAGTTGTTAAAATACAACAAAAAGTTCAACAGTTCAGATCAATGGCAACTATAAGTTTTCAAACTAAAAGTCTTGGTTTAATCTACTTTTAAAAAATCTGACCACCAATTAGTCAATTTAAGAAAAATATTTTTATTAATTCAAATGTATTCATAAAGTCATGCATATTCTCTAGATTTGCTCTATAAACTTTTCCTTCACAGACATTATAAAAGTCAGCACAGATCAAATTTATAAGATTTTGCTCAACAAATAAACAGCTATTTCTCTAGACTCTCTTGGTGACCTTCTAGCCTAAGAGAGCTATGATTAGCCCTTTTCAGATATCATAAACATGTTATCATCAAGATGCTTGTATACAGTAAGTATGACTTCATAAACTAAACATTTGTGTTGTTAAGTGCCACGGAGTCAGTTGCTATTCATAACAACCCTGTATTGGGATTTTGAGGAGCAGCTAGTGGGTTTGAACTTCTGACCTTGTGGTTCACAGTCCAGTGCTGATCCATACAACGCCACACTAGGAGTCCAAACATTTGTCTAAGGCTCATGAAATACATATAGCTTCCTTCCAGCATATGCAGAAGAGGTGATTCCAATGAGGCCCATTTCGTCATATACTAGAACAATGAACCAATAATTGAACTCCCCCAATCACTATATTGCAAATCTACTTATGGCGAATCAGTACAAGTATATACTGACACTTTCAAATTTGCTCAATCTAAACAATACTACAGTATACAAGCACTCTTGCTTTAAAAAATCTCCAAGATGTAGGAAAAGAAGTCTCTTCAATCAATGGTGTTGGGAAAACTACAGAAAAATGAAACAAGATCCATCCTCACACCATATGCAAAAAGAAATTCAGAACAGATTAAGGACCTGAATATGCAAACAAATGCCAAAAACTTCTCACATGAATAAGCAGGGGCAATGCTGTCTGGCCTAGTTCAATAACGGATCATCTAATGCAACAACAAAAGTTAGATAAAATAACTGGGAACTCATAAAAATGAAAAGCTTTTGTTCATCAAGACATTATCAAAAAAGTGAAAAGATAAGCTACCAACTAGGAGAGTATCTTCAGAAACCATATGACAAAAATCTAACAAAATAAAACGGTATGTAAAACTTCAACAACAAAAAAGCAACGAAACCATACAATGGACAAAGGACTCTACTGACAATTCATCAAAGAGAACATACAAATGGCCGTCAGACCCATGAAAAGATGTCCAGCAACGTCAGCCTTGTTGTTGTCAAGCGCTGTCAATTCCAACCCACAGTCACCCTGTACAGCGTTTCCAAAGAGCAGCTGGCCGGTTTGAAATGCTGACCTTGCGGTTCAAAGTCCAGTACTTATTCTATAACACCACACCAGTAGTCCATTTGTTTTGTTAAGTACCATCAAGTTTGGAGGGCTGGTGGGTTTGAACCAAGTCTAGTATCTTGTAGCATCACACCACAACTCCACTAAGGGACAGCAGGGAGGGGGAGAGGGGACATTAATAGTTACGGAAAAATCGAATTAAGGGTAGGGTTACACAGTTCTTAAGTGTCGTTGAGTTGGTTTTGCCTCGCAGTGACCCTGTATTAGGTTTCCAAGGTTTTAAATCTTCAAGAGAAGAAAGCTTCATCTTCCTTCCGTGGAGAAGCTGGTAGGCTCAAACTGCAGACCTTGTGGTGTACAGTCCAGTGCTTATCACATGGAGTCACAGTGTTCCCAGTGTTGTCCATCTGGCAACTGCTGTCAATAACTGAACACCTATAAAAAGTTGGACTGGCAAAAGTTGTGTAGCAGATATATTTACAACAATACAAAAAGAGGAGCTACAGCTGAGGCTGCTTATGTAAGAGCAAACACCTCGTGAGGTTACGCTCCTTGGTCTGGAGCGTTAGGTGACGGCTTCATGACACATTCCAGGAAACTGGTCTAATAACATGGTTAGAACTTCTCCTCTACTTCCTACATCCTTGCACACACAGTACATACTTGCACGGTGCCTTGAAAGCTTCTAAGTAGCCACTGAAGGCCCAATAATGGGTCTCTATTCATCACCTGGAACAAGGAAGGAGGAAGATGTTGAAAGTGTGGCTAACTGCTTACATGAACAGCTAGTTCCCTCCCCTGCAAAGAGATCAGAAATGGTGGGGTCTTGTTACCATCACTTTATAGTTGGATCAAAGATTCCAAAGCAGAATCCTGATTAAAAAGGGGAAAATACAGAAAATATTATCAAAGTCTCATGGATTGTAGACTTAATGGAGCCACTGAGATTGGATGAACCCCTGAAACTATTGCTGAGATAATCTTGCAGACTCTCTGCAACAAAGTGAAATAGATACAGATGATGACCCCAGAACACTGAGCTTCAGAAGACAGGGCAGAGGAGTGGCCTGAGTGCTGACTGGAGGGGGAAGCTGAAAAGAAGTAGCTAGCCAGACAAAAACTAGGCAGGCTGTCTATCAGCTGCCATGGAACAGCAAGTGGCTGCCGATACAAAGGCCTGACTGCAGGCAAAGGGATGCAGGGCCGGGGTGGAGTTCTTCTGTGTTCTCTTGCCCTCCTGGTAGCCAGGGTATGGTTAGTCCCACCACAGCCCACACAGTGACCAATGGCATCCTCTCCTGAGCATGTGGCTTGGTGTCTTCCGGAGTAGCACCAACAGCAAATTCACAACTGTGTTCAGACTTCCTTCCAGTCTCTATCACATCCACCAGGAGACCAGTGGTAAGTGCCTGAGAACACAAGCAGACACTCATCAATGGAATATAAATACAACAATGGCACAATGTCTCAGAGAAAAGCGAGAACTTCAATTTATGTGATGAAACAAGCCAGAGTGCCTCAAACAAGTGAAAGTCAAATTCAGAAAATACAATACCAGAAATTAATGAAAACTACCTGATATGAAGAAAAACGTGGCATCAGGATTGGAGGAAGACTCATTAACAACCTGCGAAATGCAGATGATACAACCTTGACCGCTGAAAGTGAAGAGGACTTGAAACATTTACTTATGAAGATTAAAGAGCACAGCCTTCGATATGGATTACATCTCAATGTCAAGAAAACAAAGATCCTCACCACTGGACCAATAAACAACATTCTTATCAATGGAGAAAAGATTGAAGTTGTCAAGGACTTCATTCTTCTTGGATCAGCTATCAACACTCGCGGAAGCAGCAGTCAAGAGATCAGACGACGTACTGCACTGGGAAAATCTGCTGCACAGGAACTTTTTAAAGTGTTGAAGAGCAGAGATGTCAGCTTGAGGACTAGTGTGCGCCTGACCCAGGCCATTGTGTTTTCAATAGCCTCATATGGATGTGAAAGCTGGACAGTGAATAAGGAGGATCGTAGAGGAATTGATGCCTTTGAGTTGTGGTGTTGTGTTGGAGGAGAATACTGAAGGTGCCATGGACTGCCAAAAGAACCAATAGATCTGTTTTGGAAGAAGTGCAGCCAGAGTGCTCCTTGGAGGCCAGGGTGGCTAAGCTTCGTCTCTCCTACTTTGGACATATTGTCCGGAGGAAACAATCGTTGGAGAAGGATGTCATGCTGGGTAGGGTGGAGGGTCAGAGAAAAAGAGGAAGACCCCTAACGAGATGGATCAGCCAGGTGGCATCATTGATGGACTCAGGTGTGGCGGCGGTAGTGAGGTTGGCCCAGGATCGAACATTGTTTCGTTCTGCTGTGCATGGGGTCACTATGAGTCGGTTCCGACTCGATGGCACCTGACAACAACAACAACCTGATAAGGAATTTAAAAGAATGCTACGTAGTTACCTTCAATTAACTGAGAGAAAGACTGATGAAAGCAAGGAAGAATTCAGGTAAATAATACAAGAAAAACTGGAAACCATACAAACACGGCAATTAACCAGAAGGCTACTACTTAAGACTTCAGAAGTAGAGAAGATACTAAAAAGGTAATGCAGAGTTGCACCAACAGAAGGCCAAATCAGTGAGCTTGAAGCCGCTTCTCTCTTCAAGAGGAAGCATCAGAAAAAATATAGCGACCCTATATAGGGTTTCTGAGAAGCAACTGATGGGTTTAAAGTACCAATCTTGTGGTTAGCAATCCAGTGTTTATTGAACAGCACCACACAAGGACTCCAAAAAACAACCCTGGTGGTGCTGGTTCATAGTGAAAAACAAATCCAGAAGATGGAAACTAGGTAACCAGAGATACGGGTTTGCAGCAACACAACACAAAATGAAAAAAGGGAGCAATACTGATTTCAAGAAAAAAAAATAAACCTGTCACCCTAAAACCAGACCACCCCTCAATCATAGCCCTATTCTAACCCAACCCTAACCCTAACTATAACCCTAAGTGAAGTCATAGGTCTTGCCTAGACCTAGCCATAGTTGTAACCATAACTCCTCACTACCCTACCCATCTACCCAAAAACCTAAAAATTAAAAAAGAAATCAGGCCATCAAGGCAAGCAATCAAGTTCCTTCAGGACAAACTCAAAGGGAACACACAAGCAGGCATGTAAGCTTGCTGGACATCACAATGGTGAGAAGAGGGGGAAAGGGAGCAATGAAGAAATGGGCTGAGTTCAAAACAGTCCATGGACTCCTGCTGACCTGGAGATGAGAGAGAGAAGAGGAAGGGCTGGTTGGTCCAAAGTGTGGTGAGACCTGAGGACACTTGAGCCCATGGACAAGGACATAACCACAGAGGGCTAGAGCTGAGAGTGAAGCATCCAGCTGATATGAAGTGAGGGGAGATGCACAAGAACACTCAAACTTGCAGACAGTACCCATTTGACCTAGCCTCCATGGCTTGATAATCAGAACTTGACTAGAGAAGGTTGGAAAAAAAAAAAAAATTTTTTTTTTTTTTGGATAAAGGAAACAAGGGTAAATTGCTACAATTGGATGAACCTGACCAATACTCATGGAGGTAGGAACTCCAAATACCAACAGAGAGGGAAGGAGTCTTCACATCAAGTATCAATGCTATCTATCCCCTCTGTACACAGGGTAGATAGGGACGGGCAACTTAGACATTGGCTACCTAAAGTGAGGGGGCGATAAAGGCACGAAGTGACTGGCTTACAAGGTTTCAAGAGGGAGTTTAGTTTAAGAGTACGGGAGGAAAGAAAGAGTCCCCACTGAATAGTTTTCATCTTGACTAGATGGGTCTGGTGAAGAGATGGGGATAAGATCTGTATGATTCAATCGTGAATAATTGTTATCATGACTAATTGCGACTGTCACAATTGTAAAGGTAGAAGTTTTGTTTAACAAAAACAGGTGAGTGGTTAATCTTACAGTCCAGAAACAGAGGACCCTAGGAGTATCAAGGGAAAAGAGCACAAGCAGACTGTGGAAACATTCAGAGAAGCAGGGACACCAGAGACAGAGGCGGAGAGGGGGAGTGGCTGAGGACTCTGGGAAGAGAGGGAATGAGGGCTGGTGGCCAGGATGGGCAGACTTGCAGAATGTGCCCTTTGGAGGTGTAAATTATTATATATGCCTGAGTGTATTTTGTGGGGGGTTTTCCTTAAAAAAGCTAAAGTGAATACAGAGAAATATAGTTAACTGATGGCACGTGGAGGGGATTATAATCATCATAATGAAACAAGGCATATGATTTGTTGAACGTAAAACTGATGATATGCCCTGTAAACTTTCATTCAATCCACAATAAAAACTTTAAAAACAAAACAAAAAACCTATGCCAAAATAGTTTTAAATTTCAGTTAAAGTAACAAAAAACAACAAAAAAAAAATCAAATAACATTAAAAAAGAAAAGATTAGACCTAAAGGGGACAGAGTTTATGTTAATGAAGAACAAGTCATTTAAGTATGGTCAGAGGGCTGCACAACTCAATGTAATCACGGCCAGTGAATAAGGTTAAGTTGTTAAATCAGTGTATGTTTTGCTGTGTATATTCTCAACAACACAGTAAATAAAATTTATTCAGAAAAAGGACCACAACTGGAGCATGAACTGTTAAACTGAGAGTAAGGCAGTTAGAAAAGTTTATAGCTATCTGAAATAGTAATTTTATGAATGGTCAATCTAATATTTAAAAATAAGTCTCATGTTCTATAAAACAAAACAAAAAAATTCCAGGATGCAAGGGACAAAGGACTTGGAGTCATGAGAAACATGCAGAGCAAGTAATAAGGGATAATGAATCAATAACCCATTAAACAACTTTAAAAATGACTGCCCAGAAAGTACTAACACCTATAAAAAGTCAAAAGAAAAGTGTTTTCTAGTAGCACGAAGAGTTGAGGAGAGTAATTTCTAGTCCCTAGTCCCTGACAGTAAGTGAAAGTCATGCTTCTCTGAGCAGAGCTGACATGCTCAGTGGGTTCCTTACAAAGGTTCTCGTACAGTGTGTAGAGGAAGCAGAGTGGAACAACACTACAAGAAAGCATGACACTAGTACAAGACAGCATGGAACGGACAAGAGGGCTTAAGTGCAAAAGAAGAGGTTGTCCGCTCTCATAAAGACCACAGCTTTGGGAACCACATGGGGCATTTCTACCCTGGGTCCCCCGAGTAAGCATCAATAGATGGGAGTGGTTTGGCTTTGCTTTGGGGAAAACCCTCTTGACTAGATTGACAGGGAACAAACAAGGATTCCACGTTAGACATTCTACTGTTGATGTCAAGTCAGTTCCAACTGATAGGGACCCTTTTCCCTATTACAGAGTTTCCGAGGAACCGCTGGTCTTGTGGTTCACACTCCAGCGCTTACCCCACAGTGAGCGCCGCACCAGGACTCCAGACATTATGTTTAGTTATCGTTGTTGCCACTGATCTTTTATTCATTTTCTAATCTGAAAAAAACGTTTAAGAGTAAGGGAAATGGAGGGGAAAGCCCTTAATTTTCAGAGAAAGGCCAGGCTGAATGAATGAAGTTTGGATATGCTCTCTATCAACGTGGGAGTCAGCATAGAGTAGTGGTTTGTTGTTAAGTGCCATGGAGTTGGTTTCCACTCTATAGCATCTCTGAGGGAAACCTAGAGGTTTGGTGAGAGCAGAAAGCCTCATCTTTCACTTGCAGAGCAGCTGGTGGGCTTGAACCACCAACCTTGTGGTTCCCAATCTAATGCTTATCCAATGTAACCACCATGCTCCCTTAAAACAGTGCTTTATTGTTGTTAAGTGCCAATGAGTTGGTTCTAACTCATAGTGACCTATGTAGGGTTTTCTGAGGAGCAGCTGGTGGGTTTGAACTGTTGACCTTGTGGCTTACAGTCCAGTGCAGATCCTACAACACCAAAACACAGCCTAGAAATGAGTCAACTAGCTTGTCACTTGTTAGGTGTCATTGAGTTAGTTCCGACCCATAGCGAGTCTACATACAGCAGAAGGAAACAAAGCCCATTACTGTGCCAACCCCCTCACAAATGGAATAATGCCGTTATTTCACCTGAATTATGGGAATTAAAAAAATCCATCTGAAAGGATTGCTGAGTGGATTAAATAAGAGACTACGTTTGCTTAGTGTTAATTAAGTAACTCCCGACACCTAGAAGATACTCAACAAAGAAACTCTCCATTCCCCAACACCCACCAAGTAACAATTCTATCAAGATACTGAGTATCTTCCTGTGGGCCACAGAGGGCTAGAAAGCACAAGTCCATACAGTATTGGAGGTGGAGCTTAAGAGCAGCAAATTAAAACAATTTTTAAATTGGGATGTCCCTAGGTGGTACAAATGGTTAAGCACTTGACCACTTCCCAAAAGGTTGCCAGTTTGAACCCACCCAGAAGCTCCTCAAAAGACACAAGCCTGGTGCCTCAAAAGCCCTATGGAGCACTCTACTCTGCATACCTGTGGGGTGTTCTGAGTTGAACTGACTCAACAGGAGCTAGCAATGTGTACTGAGCCCTTTACTTGCTAACGGCTATCTAATGTAACTCCCCATGCCTATGAAACAGACACTGTCAGTACCATCTAACACATGTTGTTAAGTGCCATCGAGTCCATTCCGACCCACAGCAACCCTGTAGAGGGTTTCCAAGGAGCAGCTGGTGAGCTTGAACCACCGACCTTGCAATTCAAATGACTCTGCAGTCTGACGCATTAGCCCACAGAGCCATATTAAAATCATCGGTGAGATTTTCCAAGTCATACAAATGCCCCCTTGCTCTTTCTGATACAGTCTCTGGTGACAATCACTGTAGCAGTATACTAAGTTATGATGCACAGTTTGGATGTGCCAAGTGCTTTAAAGTCAGAAAAAGTTTGACACTACTGGTATGGTAGGGGTCGCCCATCACTTAATAAATGGATACTCCTAAATGATTGGCTCCCCTATCATTTAATAAATTGTAATTGAGCTTTTGTAAACCATATAGATGTATGCCTCACTACCTAATTCCTTAAACCAATTCTTAGATTTGCAAACACACTGTATACATAAGGCTGTAAGGTACCTTTGAGAACAGTGGCATCGGCCATGAGACCAGACCCTAGTGTAATGAAACGTAGTCGTCCTTACTTTTATAATATGTTTGTCTAAAACTGTATAGCTTACGTTGTTGTTAAGTGCCATCAAGTCAGTTTCGACCCATAGCGACCCTGTAGAGGGTTTCTGAGGAGTGCGGGTGAGCTTGAATCGCCGCCTTGCAGTTCAAACCAAATCTGACACATCAGGACTCCTTACAGAGGTAGAGACAATGTGAGTACTTAGCATGCGAGCAATGACAGTGATATTAACAGGCCAAGAGTAAGAAGACAGTGGTTTCCCCACAGCTTTCTGGCAAACAGTCGAGCCCCTGATTTCATTATAAACCCAACGGTAATGTGAACTGATGTTTTTGGAATAATACACCAAGAAAATTACAGGTGTAACAAGATATTCTTTAAATGTAAACTTCTCACTATTTAGTTGTACCCAGTTCCCACACACGCACAAACAACCTTTCTTTGTTCATTCAATTCAATTCGTTTCCATAATGCATGTGACAGATTTTTACTAGCTATTACTGAGCCTGGGCTTAGAACGCGACAGAGCTCAATGTCCTCGTTAAAAAAGAGACCACCATCAATCAGGCTCTACCTTTCAAGTCTGGCACTGTGACACATGGCTAGTCAAAGGGAAGCTGGGAAATTTCCTAAGGAATAAAAGTTAGGTTTCCTAGTTGCTACTGTTATCTCCCGGTTCAGAAACATTCTCCTATACAGTATTCAAAACACGAACAATTCAGGTAAGTGGAGAAGTTGTCGCGAGTACCAGTGTCATACCCAAACATAAACGGAGACATCAGTACTGTAGTTTATGAGAAAGATGGATGAAAGCAAATTGGCTGTGAGTTTAGAGTGTGCGGGACGGGGCTGGGGGAGAGGGGGAAGAGGGGAAGATAGAATCCCCACTGAATTGTTTCCATCTTGTCTAGATGGGTCTGGTGAAAAGAGATGGACATAAGATTTGAATGATTCAATAGTGAGTAATTGTTATCATGACTAATTGAGACTGTCACAACTGTAAAGGTAGAAAGGGGGGAGTAATCTTACAGTCTAGAAACAGAGGACCCTAGGACCATCAAGGGAGAAGAGCAGAAGCAGAATGTGGGATCATAACCTTCTAGAGAAGCAGTCACCAGAGATGGAGGCAGAGATGAGGACACGGAGAGACAGAGCAGCTGAGGACTCTACTCATGGAAAGAGAAAGGCTGTGTGCTGGCAGCCAGGTTAAGTGTTTTTGTGTACATCAAAAACAAAAACCCAAAAACCAGAGGGAACAAAAGCAAATACTGTTGGATGGTGATGCATGGAGGGGACTGTAGCTATTTCAATGAAAGGAAACACAATAGGATGAATGCAAAACTGATGTTCTCCCATGTAAACTGTTGCTCAATTCACAATAAAAGCTTTTTAAAAAGAGAGAGAGAAAGAGGTGGTGGTTACACATTACGAACGGACACTGAACTGTTCATTTAAATGACTTCATGAGGTTTTTTTGGTTTTAACTGTTTTAAAAAAAAAGATTTGATGATGGATCAAAGGACTTAACTATGGAGACTCCTACTTTTCCAACTCATTTATATAGTACAAGTAAGTCAAGGCCTCGGAAACCCTGTACAGGGTCACTATGGGTCGCAATCGACTCGACGACACTTAACAAGTCAAGGCCATACACGTGGCAGGTAATGAAAGCTACGTTTACATTCATGCTCTACAAATGTTAAACACAAATATTTGGGTAATTCTTGAAAAGTGCTTAATGCACACATTGTGTAAGTCAACATTTGAATTTGGATTGTTTCAGATGTAGATTTAAGAAAGCCCCTCTGACCCTGTTTTACACAGTAGCAGTAGAAAGAGTTTAAAAAATAGCCCCCCTAACTAAGATTTCTGAGCCTTATTAGCTAAGTGATGTTCAATACGGGGGGGGGGGGGGGAGGCGGGGAGAGCCCCTAAAAATTCACTATTTTCACAAGTGTCTTATTACATTGCTCAGAAGTGAAAAACACATATCACAAACTCTGTCCAATAGAACTTTCTGCAAGGGTCTAATACAGTAGTTACTAGCTACCTATGGCTACTAAGCACTTGAAATATAGTTATTATGGTTGAAGAACTGAATTTTAAATGTATTTGATGCAACTAGTGGCTACCATATTGGACACCTAGTTATAGCCCCCCTTCCTGATTTTCCTTAACTAGAGTAAAAACTTGTCGTACCTGATTTTCCACGTTTATCTCACCATCCTCTGAACTCAAGGATGTGAATCTTCTTTCAATTACGGCTGTATTGTTAAGGGCAATGGAGTCGGTTCTGACTCAATGACCCCATGCACAAAAGAATGAAATACTGCCTGGTCCTGTACCATCCTACTCAAGAGCCCATTGTTGCTGCCACTGTGCCAATCCATCTTGTTGGGGTCTCCCTCTTTTTCACTGTCCCTCCACTTTATCAAGCATGATGTCCTTCTTTAGGGACAGGTCTGTCTGTCCTGATAATATGTCCAAAGTATGAGACAAAGTCTAGTCATCCTGGCTTCTAAAGAGCACTCTAGTTGTACTTCTTGCAATATAGATTTGTTTTTTCTTCTGAAAACCCATGGTACCTTTAATATTCTTCTCCAACACCACAATTCAAATGCATCAATTTTTCTACCGTCTTCCTTATTCATTGCTGAGGTCAGGCACACTTTAGTCCTCAAACTGACACTCTGAAGAGATCTTGTGCACATTTGCATAATGCAATACATCATTTGATTTCTTGACTGCTCTTTCCATGAATGTTGATGGTAGATTCAAGCAAAATGAAATCTTTGACAACTTCAGTCTTTTCTACATTTATCATGATGTTATTTATTCTTCCAACGGTGAGGTTTTTTGTTTTCTTTACACTGAGGTGCAACCCATACCAAAGACTCAACTCTAATCTTCATCAGTATTTTAAGTTCTCTTCGATTTCAGCAAGCAAGGTTGTACCATCTGCACATCATAGGTTGTTTATGAGCCTTCCTCCAATTCCGATGCCATGTTCTTCTTCATACAATAAAGTTTCTCAGATTATTTGTTCAGCATACAGAATAAGTATGGTGAGAAAAAAATATAACCCTGGCACACACCTTTCCTGATTTAAAACCATTCAGTATTCCCTTGTTTTGTTAGAACAACTGCCTCTTGGTCTATGTACATTCAGTATTCCCTTGTTTTGTTAGAACAACTGCCTCATGGGCACAATTAAGAGTTCTGGGATACTCATTCTCTGCAGTGTTGTCCATAGCTTGTCATGATCCACACAGTTGAAAACCTTTGCATAGTCAATAAAGCACAGGTAAACATCTTTCTGGTATTCTCTGCTTTCAGTTAAGATCCATCTGATGTCAACAATGACATCCCTCATCCCAAGTCCTCGTCTAAATACAGCTTAAACCTCTGTCAGTTCCCCATCAATGTACTGTTGCAGCCATTTTTAAATTTTCTGTAGCAAAATTTTACTTACATGGGATGTTAATGATATTGTCCTATGATTTCTGTATTCCACTGGGTAACTTCTCTTTGGAATGGGCACAAATATGGATTTCTTCCAATCAGTTGGCCCGATAGCTGCCTTCCAAATTTTTTGGCAAAGAGAATGTCTCCAGCATTGCATCAGTTTGTTGAAAGATCTGAAGCCTTGTTCTAAGCCAATGCCTCCAGTGCACATTGGACTTCTTCCTTCAGTATCACTGGCTTTCGATCATATTCTACTCCTTGAAATGGCTGGGTATGAACCATTTCTTTTTGGTACTGTGACTATGTATTCCCTTTATTTTCTTTAGATGCTTTCTGTATCATTCAATATTTTGCCCAAAGAATCCTACAGTATATTACTGCAAACTGAAGCTTGAAGTTTTTGCTCAGTTCTTTCCACTTGATAAATGCCAAGTGTGTTCTTACCTTGCGGTTTTCTAACACCAGATCTTTACAAAATGTGTTATAATACTTGACTTTGTCTTCCTGAGCTGCCCTTTGAAAGTTTCTGTTGGGCTCTTTTACCTCTTCATTTCTTCCACTTGCCTTAAGCATCTCTGCTGAAGAGTGCATTCCAAAGTCTCCTTGGACATCCTTTTAGTGTTTTCTTTCTTTCTTAATTTTATTTTTTTGCTTTCTTCTTATATGATGTTTTTGATGTCATCCCACAACTCTTCTGGTTTTCAGTCATTAGTGTCTCACGCATCACATCTCTTCTTGAGATGACCTTGAAATTCAGGTGGGATAGCCTCAAGGTCATATTGTGGTTCTTGTGGACTTTTACATTTTCCTTCAGCTTCAGCCTGAACTTAAATAAGCAATTGATGGTTGGTCTGTTCCAGTCTGCCCTTGGCCTTGGTTTGGCTGTTGATAAGGAACTTTTCTACCATCTGTTTCCACAGATGTAGTCAATTTGATTTCTGTGTACTCCATTTGGTGAGATCTATGTACATAGTCATCTTTTGTGTTGTTTAAAAAAGGTATTTGCAATGAAGAAGTTTGGTCTTGCAAAATTCTATCATGTGATCTCCAACATAGTTACTATCACCAAGGCCTAATTTTCCAACAATTAATGCTTCCTCTTTGTTTCCAACCTTTGCATTCCAATCACCAGTAATTATCAATACATCTTGATTGCCTGTTTGATCAATTTCAGACTGAAGACTGTTAGTAGAATTCTTCTATTTCATCATCACTGTTTTCAGTGATTGACACATAAATTTGAACAATAGTGGTATTAACTGATCTTCCTTGTAGGTGTATCCTATCAGAGACAACTTTATACTTCAAGATAGACCTTGAAATTATCTTTCTGATGATGAATGTTAACACCATTCTTCTTGAATTTGTCATTCCGGGCATAGTAAACCATGTGATTGTCAGATTCGAAATGGCCAATACCACACCATTTCAGCTCACTAATGCCTAGGATATCAATGTTTATTCATTGCATTTCACTTTTGAAACTTCCTAGATTCACACTTTGTATATTCCATGTTCCAATGATTCATGGATGTCTACAGCTGTTTCTCATTTTGAGTTGTGCTCTATCAGCAAATGAAACTCACGAAGGCTTTACTCCAGTCAACTCTACTTTCAGAAGGCAGCTCTTCCCCAGTCCCACTCTGAGTGCCTTTCAGCCTGAGGGCCTCATCTTCTGGCACTATAGCTAACAATCTTCTGGTGCTCTTTATCATGTTTCAGTATTCAATATTCTGGGTTTTAGTGGCTAAACTTTCCTAAGTAGTCAGTCTCTCCTTCTTCTGAGTCTGCCTTAGTCTGGAAGCTTAGCTGATATCTGTCCACCATGGTGACCCTACCAGCCTTCAAAATACCAGTGGCATAGCTTCAAGCATCAGAGCAACATGCAAGTCACCACAGTGTGACAAACTGACAGGTGAGTGGTGGAGATTTGTTATAGGTATCCTCATACCTGTCTGAATTCTTGCTCTCTAGGAGTTGTACTGACTTCACTTCAGCAGTTTGTTCTTCATTTTCATGGGCACTTGACAACAAGCTCTTGTATTCCTGTCATTTCACTTTTCTCACCACGGAGCCCTGGGGACACAGTGATTACATGTTGGGCTGCTAAGTACAAGGTCAGTAGTTTGAATCCACCAGCTGCTCTGCGAGAGAAAAACGAGGCTTCTGTTTCTGTAGAGATTTACAGCCTCAGAAACCATACACAGAGTCGCTATGAGTCAGAATCATTGGGGATTTTTCCTCACCAATCCCAGCTTCTAGCTACAGATTCACTGCATTCCATTGTTTCAATAGGGTCAATGTAACTTATATATGCCAAATTTCTAAGAAAAGGTTACGAAAATACTATTAAATATTAAAGTATACCTTGAGTAAGAAACTAAACATCTATAACATCCAGGTGACCGTACGGTCTTACTACAACTGCATGCGGAGGTATTTTTCTCCATAGACTACACAGGAAATCGTACAAGCAGATGTCAGCTAAGGAAGACTACAGAACATGTAGTATAATCAATGACTTTAGACTTCATTACTTCACACACTATAAATAAAAGCACACTGTTATAGGCCATGGTAAACAGCTAGCTGTTGAAGGTATTTTCCATCATCAACATTTTCTGAGAGGGACTGATGACTACAGCAGGGCTAAGATGGAAAAGGGAGACGCGGCCAAAGTCCAAACTCATGAGCCCCATTTCTTAAAAGAAGGTGTCAACCAAAAAGGTCTTTTAATGTCAAGTCACAGGCAAGGAAGTAGTAGCAGTTACTACTAGAAAAATAAAACTTTGAAATCAGACTAGATTCTAATCCTAGCTCCTCCATTCTTAACAAATGTGACCTTAACTTTTGTTAGCACAATTTTCTCATCTATAAAACAGATCAACAGTACCTATACCTCAAGTCACTAAATGTGCTAATGACTCTATAAATTGATCACTATGGCAAGCATTTCAGTACCCCATAATAATTACAAAAACCTTTAAGAATGAAAAATGAAGACAGGCAGATTGCAGGGCCACTCTCAGAAACCTTCCTATTTGGGCTGTGGCACCTGTTGGGTTAATTCGCTTCAGGCATTCCCTTATCTCCATTACTGAACAGCATGGTGTGGCGGAAAGAGCAGGAAACTAGCAGTTGGCAAATTGGGCTACCAGACCCTATGGTATCATTAACTCTGTAAGTAACCTTAGGCAGTCCCGTAGCACAGCTAGGCTTCAGTATTTGTATTACTGCTAGGGTCACTCCAGTTCTCACATTCCTATGTATTCAGCCACCTACCAAACCTGACCAAACTATCTGTACAGCATTCAAACGACTCCAAAAACCAAACAGTAAATACACAAACCCAAACCATTTCTGACAGTCCAACAAGGTACAAAAATAACAGAAAACATCTTTCTGCCACCAAAATCGACCACCCAGAGGATAACAGGAGCAAGGTGGCTTAGCTACACACTGACATTCTACAGAAATAATAAACCAAGAATTTGGAAAAATGCCCCACTGACGTTTTAAGATATACACTTTTGTCCCCCAAGTGAAGTGACATAAATCACCTGGTTGGAATGTGAGAGTGTGATAGTCACTAGACTGTGAACCACAAGGTCAGTGGTTCAAGCCCTCCAGTTGCTCAGAGGAAATAGATGAGGCTTTCTGCTCCCACTAAGATTTTACAGCCTTGGAAACCCTATACAAGGTCGTTATGAGTCAGAACTGACTCTAGGGCACTTAACAATAACAGCTGAAATGTGGCTTGGAATTCCAGCACCACTCTTAAGCGCAAACTCTTAGAGTGGAGTCAGTCCTGGTGTGGCGCTGTACGATAAGCACTAGACTGTTAACCATAAGGTCAGCGGTACAAAGCTACTAGCTGCTCCTCAGGAACCCTATATAGAGTCCCTGTGAGTTGGAATCAACTCAATGGCACTTAACAACAACTCTTCAGCTACCTTAGTAAAAGATACTTGGGTAATCCTTACTAGAAGTCCCTGGGTGGTACAAATGGCTGTTAACTAATATAGTGGCCACTAATTGCACCCAGAGCTACCTCAGAAGAAAGGGCTGACACCACCAACTTGTAAAAAAAAAAAAAAAGTCTATGCTCCAAATAAACTACCATTAATGAACATTCAAGAGAAGATCAAAGATGAACTTGACCTACACCTATGGAAGCAGTAGCTCAAAAGAGGGAACAAGTCCTTACAGCAAGAATCAGTCCCACCCCCTCCACACACAGAGTAGACAGGGAGAGGCAACTTGGACATTGGCTACCCAAAATGGGGGGTGGGGGAATACAAAGGCAAGAAGTGACTGGCTTCCAAGCTTTCAAGAGAGAACCTAGATCCAGAGGGCCTGGAGTAAGGTAGAATCTCCAGTAAATAGTATTCAATCTGTCTAGGTGGGGCTGATGCAATGAAATGCAGACGGG
>NW_006408620.1:5225814-5231053 GCF_000296735.1 Chrysochloris asiatica | reverse complement strand
AATCCAAACTTTCTGGAGTCATGGAGGGTAGGCAAACTACTTAAACTGCCCTGAGAAAATTTTATAAACCTTAAACCAAAATATCCCCTTTAGTCTTCTTAAAACCAAACAACTATTCAGCTCACTAGTCAAGAATGTCTGCACTGAGCATTGTTCTCCTGAAGATCTATCCATATGGGGTAACTTACAATAGCAGTTTGAAACAGGGTTAGTTGTGAAGTTTAGAGGGCAGTACGTAAGGAGTCCAGGTGTGGCGCTGTGGGTTAATGCTGTCAGACGGCAAAGCCGTTTGAACTGCAAGGTTGGCGGTTCAAGTCAAGTTTATCAGCTGCTCCTCAGACACAATGGGTCGGAATCCACTCGACGGCACTTAACAACAATAAGTTTCTAGTCCTGGAGTCATGGTGTGGCACTGTGGGTTAATGCACCAGACTGTAATGCAGATCTGATCCGGAAGGTCGGCAGTTCAACCTCATTAGCCGCTCCTT
The DNA here is from genome assembly GCF_000296735.1 of Chrysochloris asiatica. Lineage (NCBI taxonomy): Eukaryota > Metazoa > Chordata > Mammalia > Afrosoricida > Chrysochloridae > Chrysochloris > Chrysochloris asiatica. The sequence goes on along the minus strand of NW_006408620.1, from coordinate 5,230,565 downwards.
GGAAACCTTACACAGGGTCACCATAGGTCAGAACTGACCCGATGATACTTAACAACAGCAAGTTTTTATTAACAAGGAGAGGAACAATTCAGAAAAGGAGGTTGAGAATGTGTTCACAACTAGAAGAATATATATTAAGTGGCCTAAATTGTACATGTAGAAACTTGAGTTAGTGTGTGTTCTGCTTAGTCTATATCGTCTCAACAATCTAACTCCACAGCAACTGAAACCAAAAATCCTTGCTATGTGTTTCTCTTACCTGGAAAGCAGAATTCTGATGGGAAAGTGGTACAACTTAGAGACTGTAACAACTAGGTTTCCCTATATCAAAGCCATCTATAAAAAAGACCAAATAGACTTCTTGTATCTATGGTCCAATCAAGCTTTGTTAATATCTATCAAAAACAAGGGCAAAACTTCTCAAGAAGCCTTGGTCTGAATCTCCAATGGACAACTAAAAACTGAGTCTCCTCAAGACTTCAAAACAATCAGAAGCTTCAATGGGGGTACCAGATTTTTGCTTTCCAAAGATTTTTTTAGAACCATTCATATAATGATAAAATTCTAAGTTAACATGCTTTCTAAACAGACTAGCTAGAATCACATCAGCCAAAATCACTGCTACTTCTTAAGAAAAACAAGTGTGGCAGTCAGTTTTAACAAACACACAGGTAGGGTGAGTTTTATGACATGTGACATTCTCAAAAAGAAATCTTAAAAACAAAATGCACCATAAAATTTACTGAAGTAGCACATTCTATGAGACTTAGCAGAAAAAAGACCATAGTGATATATTTATGATTACAGTGACAAGCCTGAAATGTCCCTGGAAAGGGACTTGGTAAGCTATCCCTACTCCTCTCAACTTTGGAAGTCCCTTCAACTTTTGAACGGTTCTCTTAACTAGGAGAAATGTGGTATTTGTTCTATGTCCTTTTCTAGACTCTTTGGGGATGACAATTTATTCATCTTGGGGTCGGTTTAAATGCCTAGCCCAGCATCCTGCATTTTGTGGGCAGGCAAAAAAATGTTTGTTAATGAACTGTCAGCACATACAAGGGAGCTTCGCAAAGTTCTTGGAAAAATGGAATAGGAAAATAATGGAACTTTCCCATAATCTTTTTGAGGATCTTCTATATATCTGAGGAAAACCTAAGATTCACCTCTCAAAAATGTCATTCTAACTGCTAGCTTACCCCCAACGATTATCAAATTTCTTTTCTCTTCAACCAAAAAGACAGTATGATTTTATCACTTGCAGACATTTTCTCCCACCAAACAAACAAGGCTTAAACTTTGTCCTCTGCAGTATTTCCCTAACTCATCAGATCAATTTTAATTATGGTTTCCATATAATTCCAGAAAGGGTACAAAACAAAAGAATGCAATGACCTGTGTGTCCTAACAGTACTAAGGAGCTCTGGTAGCATAGTGGTTACAAATCAGACTGCTAACCTCAGGGTCATCAGTTCGAAACTACCAGCTGTTCTGCGGGAGAAAGATGAGGCTTTCTGCTACCGTAAAGATTTACAGCCTTGGAAACCCTGTGCAGGGTCGCTATGGGTCGGAACCGACTCCACGGCACATAACAACAACAACTGTACTAAATGAAACCTGCTCCGAGAGTTGCTAAGAGTTGCTAACCTCCTTCCCAACCAAGATTTCTAGATCACACAACTGCTCCACACGGCACTGGTTGAGGCCTTCACATGTTCCTGTGTTCACTGCTCAAGTTCTTAAAACAATAATCATCAAACAAGAGTCAAAATCTAATAATCAGTAAATCAAGACAGGAAAGGAACGGACTGCTGTTGTGGGGTACCATGGAGTTGGCTCCAACTGAGAGACTCCATGTGTAACCGAATCAAACACCGCCTGGTCCAGCGCCACGCTTTTGTTTAAACCCATGGTGACACCGCAGAGCACCATATTCTTCAGTGATCTCATTTACATTTCCACTAAAGACTGAAGAAACTTTATACCATTAGAGTCACTATAGCAGACACTGCTGTCTTCTAGTAGACAAAAACAAAGCTCAAATCAGGAACCTCCTCTCAACATCTAGTCCTCAACAGATAGATGACACCACAATAAAAAATGAAAGAGCCTTCTGGACAAACAGGCATTAATTTTAGATATTCTCTCCTCTCCCCTGGTGGTCCTGTAAAGCTCATATTTAAGAACTGTTGGTAAGTGCCTTTAGTTGGTTCTGACTTATGGTGGTGGTGGTGGTAGTGTGCCGGGGAGTCTGTTCCGACTCATAGCAACCCCACATACGGTTTCCAAGGCTGTAAATCTTTACGAGAGCAGAAAGCCACATCTTTCTCCCAAGGGAATGGCTGGTAGTTTCAAACTGCTGACCTTGAGGTTAGCAGCCTGACTCATAACCAGGATGCTACCAGAGCTCCAGTGGCTGGTGGGTTTGAACCGCTGACCGTATCCTACAGTGCCACAGGTTCAGTGATTTTAAACATCTGCCCAGTGGTGATGGTGACATAGCTTTGTCATCATACTAAAGTCATGTAGTTGTACATTTCTAAACGGTGAATTTTATGATACTTAAATTTTAACTTTTCTCCCTGAGAAATTCAAGTAAGATCAGTAGTTTAATTACTAGCACATCAATGCCAATTTTCTGTTCTGGGTAAGAACACTGTGGTTACATAGGATATTAAACAAAGAAGGAAACATCAAGTCAATTCCAATTCATGGTGACCCCATGTGTTACAGAGTACAATTGCTCCTAGTGTCATCTTAGCTGTAAGCTTTATGAAAACAGATTGCCAGGACTTGCTTCCACAGTACTACTGGGTGGGTTGGTATCAGCTCATTTGTAAAAGACAGTTTTGAGGGCCAGTGAAGGTGGGATGTTGGAAAGGAACATGGCCCCATCACTTGAGAAGTGCTGACTGTTCTAAAAGTCCAAATAATGCAGATGAGTTATCCAACATAGCTAAGCCTCAGTTCCTTATCTACAAATAAACAAGACCGAATTAGGTACAAACTGGAACGTGCCCCTTTTGGGATCTGGGGCACATACAATGTGTGCCTACATTTTCCACCTCTGGGGTTTAGTGGGAAGCTGTTACCCTGACATGTCATCATCTGGTGGGGGGCTGTGTAACTGGGAATCTGAAGAAACTGGCCTCATCCCACCAACTTCAGCACCACAGACCCCTCTAGATATATGTGTCCCATTAATTGCATCAAAATCCATATTGCTTAAAAAAAAAAAAAAAAAACTTTCATTCCAAAAACCACCTATTGTGAAAAACAAACAATTTCAACAAAAAATAATTCAGCCTTTTAAGGGTTAAAATAAGTAAATATAGAAAATGTTTATTCTTGTAAACCTTGTGTTCTACATTTTCATTTATTTCAGGGCACTGTGGACTGCAAGGTCAGTGTGAACCAAAAGATTGGCAGTTCAAGCTCATCATTTGCTCTTTGGAAACCCTACAGAGGATTGCTGGGGTTAGAACTGACTTGACGGCCCTTAACAACAACAGTTTTAAAGAGAGAGGAGCTAGTGTGGCACTGGCAAGATAATGTACTGGACCACAAGGTCGGAGGTTGAAACCTACTAGACACTCATAGGAAACCCTAGACAGGGTTGCTAAGGCAGAAGCAACTCCAAGGCAATTAACAACAACAACAATTTTAAAGAGAACCCTTTGCCCTAAATTACTTGGATCTGTTGAAAACTATGTACATTAACACTCAGTGGGTGCTATGTAATCATTTCTTGGGAAACTTCTCTTTTCAAAGATCCAAGGTAAACACAATCCCAAATCTCAGCTAGACTGGCTAAAGACCCGCAGAGGCAGACCCTTCAGTGAGGAGGAACCACTGACACTACTGTGAGCTGACAGCAACACTGAAGGGGTTTCAAAACGCAAACAAGACAAACCAGCTAGCAAGCCAGTTTCCAAGAAAAACGGACAGACGTGCCTCCCATTGTTAACAGCCAGCTAGATGATTCCAACTCATAGCACCAAGGAGCAGCTAGTGGGTTTGAACTGCCAACCCTGTAGTTAGCAGTCCAGTGTTTATCCTAAAAGTGCCACACCAGGACTCCATATTCATCCTGTGTGGACGTATTTTAAAACTCATTCTAGCACCTTGTCTCTAAGCTCGTTCAAGGACTTTCTGGGTATCTCGTTTTTAAAGCACAACCAACACAAACTTCAGTTATGGATTAGGAACAAATGAAAACATGGAAGTGCATTTCTTCACTCAACAAGGATAACTTTATGGTTGTCATTAAGTGCTGTCGAGTTGGTTCCAACCCATAGCGACCCGGCATAGGGTTTCTGAGGAGCGACTTGAGTTCAAAGCGCTGACCACCTTGTGGTTCAAACCAACTTGACAGTCCAGTGCCCCACCAACACCATGACCCCAGCTTATGGCACTCCTCCTGCCCCTTGTTCAGGTGCCACTCTAGATACTATTTCCAGTGTTTTCCTTCTTCTTCCAACCACAATTCTAATGCTGGCATTGTATGGGCCTGTCTGGGAACATAATTCCAAACAGACAATTTCAAACAGTCAGTTCCGACTCATATCAAGCCTGTATAGGGTTTCCAAGGAGCAGCTGATGATTTTGAACCACTGACCTTTGGGTCCAATGCTTTATCCTACAGTGCCACACAACATACTGTTGTTGTTGTTAAGTGCCGTTGAGTCGGTTCCGACCCATAGCGACCCTGTACAGGGTTTCCGAGGGTGTAAATCTTTACGGGAGTAGAAAGC
>NW_006408620.1:5220311-5221887 GCF_000296735.1 Chrysochloris asiatica | reverse complement strand
CTCCAATCCTGATGCCACATTTTTCTTCATAGAACCCAGCTTCTCAGATGATTTGCTCAGCATACAGGTTGAATAAGTATGGTGAAAGAATACAACCCTTTCTCACACCTTTCTTAATTTTAAACCATTCAGTGTTCCCATATTCTCTTAGAACAAGTGCCTCTTGGTCCATGTACAGATTCCTCATGAGCACAGTTAAGTGTTCAGGAATACTCATACTTTGCAATGTTGTCCATAGCTTGTCATGATCCACACAGTTGAAAGTCTTCATTGGTTAATTCTTTAGAATTCCAAAAATACAGTAGGTATAACCTTTTGAACTGACCTCTCAGCTTTGAATTTACCTAGCCCAGAAGATCCCTTCTGAAGTTACTCTTTTAATTGGACCTTTAATTTTTTTAAAGCATCCCAATGTAATTACAACACGTATACTACTGAGAGAACTTGCCTGCAGCCATCCACTAAAAACAGATATGTTCAAACACCTATTGTTTGGAATAAACCCACGCAAGTATAAACTGGAATCCTAGCAGCAGTACTTTACGACTTATCTTCCTATTTACTGCAGATTTTACCCTCAAGGAAGCACCCCAACTTGAGCAAGATGGTGTAAGGGTGTGGCTTGAACAAGGGTGATAAGGGTGGTAAATGGGGTGAGGGTGTGACTTGAGTCATATCCTTAAGAGACCCTCCTAATTCTTTCTCATCAACATTATGGACAACTCACTTTCAAATGGGACCATAACCATAACCATAACCTTAGAGACAAGGAATATTCCATCAGATCACAACAACATGAAGGACAACTACATCAGATCCCAAAGTGGAGGACACTTACTTCATTACGTAACTGCCAAATCATGGTGGTCCAGTTAAGACATTATCAGCAAGTTGTGTAATCCTCTTGGCAGAAAACAAGCAACTCATTTGTTTAGCCCCACCCAGTCATTGTGTGGGAGCCACAAAGACTATGACTAGAAAAGCCATATTAAATTGTATCCTGTACTGCAATGCTGAAACATAGACATATCTTTAAAACATTATGTTGAGTGAAATCAGTTAGTCACAAAAGTACAAATATTTTGTGATTCTCTTCTATGAAATATCTAGAATAAGCAAACTCAAAGATACAAAAATTGATTATGGTAACAGTGGACTTGTGGGCAAAGGAATATCAGAAGTTACTGCTCCAAGAGTACAAAGTTTCCTCTTAGGGTTATGTGAAATATTTGGAAATGGGTAATAATGGTAATGGTTATATGAAATGGTGAGTGGAATGTCACTGAAGCCTACATTTTAAAATGGCAATTAAAAATTAATTTTGTTGTTGAGAATATACACAGCAAAACATACCAAGTTGACAATTTCTTGGAGTTCTGTAGCCATTCTCCCCCATTAACATACACTCACTGCTCTCTGGGGTTCCTTCTAGTCTTTTGAATTGCTGTTGTCAATCTGAGTTCATAGAAATAGATTTTAGAAGAGCCTAATGTGGAGCTCTGGTAGCGTAGTGGTTACGAATCGGGCTGCGAACCTTAAGGTCAGTGGTTCGAAACTACCAGCCGCTCCGCAGGAG
>NW_006408620.1:5211940-5220211 GCF_000296735.1 Chrysochloris asiatica | reverse complement strand
GACCTTAAGGTTCGCAGCCCGATTCGTAACCACTACGCTACACAACATACTAGTACAATATAATTTTCAACATTAATTGACATCTTATAAAAGAAGCTTCTTTCTAAACTCATTAACACCAAACATGTCTGATTTAAAAATAAAAAGACCATAATGCTGGAGCTTTAAAAAAATTTTTAATTGATAACCACTTCCCTATACATATTTGCATTTCCTAATTCTAGAGTCTAGTAGTATCAAAAGAAAAGGATTAAAACTGCAAATCTGCACAGGAAAAAAAAGATCAGGAAAAGAAAAAAAACAAACCAGCCCTTCTAGGTAATACCTAGATATCTAACAGTGATCATTTCAGACCACTGCTCTGTGGATGGTTTTCCTTGATGACAATTTGGCTGATGGCTGTAAACAATTCCCAAGACTATAGGATGCTGGCAGCTCCAGAGTAAGGAGGGAACGCCAAAAAGACTGGATTAAAGGAGTCTGCAAGATAAAGTATGGGGAAACAGACCCTTAAGTGAACTAAAGTTTACGTAGCCAACGTTTCTTCATCAAAGCACAGAAATAAAAGCTAAACTTTCCCATTCAAAAAGAAACCAATTACCCACACAAGTGAAAGAAATACCACAGTCAATAAAACAACCAAAGGCAAACTACCTGCTGCTTAGATTCTGCTCATATCCATGGCAGAAGTCTTTCTCCCTATCATACCCTTCTACCTCTGGAGCACACACTGTAGCAGAAGTCTAAGAAACTAAACTCTTAGGGCACTTTGAGCAAGTCCACTTACCTATGAGATACTACTATACAGAGCAATAAAGGTGCCCTCAATTAAAAGAGAGCTGGGAAATTCTGATTCAGTCCTCCGATGGCCTGGCTAACAAAATTAAAGGACACTGCACGGTTCTGTCGCTGTCTTTTGAATCAATATAATTCTCAAAATAATTATCATTAAGTGAGAATACTCATTTGACATTCCTCAAAATCTGTACCTGAAAGCACTACGGCAGCATCTCAACACTAAGATTTTTAGAGAGCAAGCTTACCTTGAAATCACAAAAAGTAATTGTCAGAAACGCCACGTGACAACTATTGGGTTATAACAAATGCTCATGTGTCTGTGGACTAAATTACTGACACGTGAATACAGGCAAAGGAAGCAATACGGAGCAACCTAATCGATTTTAAAGCAATGAAAATTCTAAACGTGTCACTGACAAAGGGCAACTCCTTTCGTCTAAATCCCACTTAGGAAAAAGTGCACACAAATCAATGTCGTTTCCTATCACACATTAATATTAAGCGGAAACCCTAACTTGGTCACACTTTATGAACTTTATAAGCATGAACTATTCTAAGGGAGAAAAAGATCTTTGTATTGATAGCCAACAGTTTCTGCCCGAGCGCTAGACTGCAATGCATCTTGGGTATTCCTTAAGGACTGTTTGGTGGCATTGATATTTAAAACGTAATTACAATTTTAATAATAGAAACTGCAGCAAGGAAAACGCTCAGCTAGGCCTAAAGGGAAGGAAAAACTCCAGCGTTTGTCCTCTCCAACTCTTCAGCACTCTCAACGCCTTCTCGGCCGACTCCCAGCTCCATCTGTTCAGCTCGGGGCCTCGTGGCACCCACTGGCCGTGGTCCCCACCCCGTCCCACACGGTTCCCATTTCTAGGAGGTAACTGCGGGATCCCCCAAGAAAAAGGGCGGGCAAGCCTAAGGCCCCACCGGGTCTCTGTGGCACTAAGTCCCCGTCCCCATGAGTGGACCACCGCGGCCGCCCCAGGCAGGTCGGCTCCCCGGGCTCCGGGCCGTCCCATCCAGGGCTGCCGGCCCCCAGCGTCGCTGTCAGTGCCGCACGTGCCAGCCGGGTCTGTCGGCCGCGCGCCCCCGGGACCCTGCGAGCGCGCCGCCCAAGCCCAGCCCCACCCCCACCCCATGTGGGATCCGGCCCCAGGCCGTCTGCTCCCGCATCCTCTGCCCGGCTTCCTCCCGCGTCCCGGCCCTTTACCCGTGGGGCCTTCTGTGCCGCTGCCGGCTCCGTGATGGTTGGCGGCGGCGCCGGATGGAGGTGGCGGTGGCTGGGCTGGGCCCCGCAGGAAGGACGGCACGAACTCAGCGGCGTGGACGTTGGGCACGAAGGGTTTGGCGTTGACGTTGAGTTGCCGGCTGAAGGCCGCGCTGAGCTGCTCACGCTGGGCCTCAGCCCCAGCCACCAAGGAGGCGCTGCCGCCGCACGGGCCCGGCCCGGGGGCTTCCACGTCCGCCTGGTCCCAGCAGTCAGGTGCCGAGTCGCTGCTGCTGCTGCCGCTGCTGCCCCCGCCGCCGCCTCCGCCCCCGCCGCCGCCACCACTGCCCGGATCCATGATCGGGGGGGCCGTGTGTGTGGTGAAGAGAGGGCGGGAAATGGAGGCGGGGGCGACGGACCCAGGAGGAGCAGGCCGCGCTGATCGAGGGGAGGAGACGAGGCAGAAGGGCCGGGGGCTAGCGACACAATCCCCAGCGTCGCAACAGCGGCTGCAATTCCGAATCGGCACTCGCGGCGACGAGGACGACGGTGGTGGCGGCGGCAGCAGCTCCTCTACCCTCCTCCTCGTGTGTGCGAGCGGATCTCCCACCCAACCCTAACCACCTCCGAGCGCCTCACCGCCAACCCCACGCCCGGCACAGATTGACCCCTCGCCGCCACCCGTACCTTCGCCTCGGTAGTTCTCGGCCCTGTCCACCCCAGTTTCCGGCTATGTAACGCGGCCGAAGGCGGAACTACGAGTTCCGGCAGTGCCCGCGCGACCCCGCTGCGGTTTTCCCGGAGACCGATGGGAGTCGAAGTTCGGGCACAGGATACAACCGGAAGCGGCTCCGTCTCCCGGCAGGCAGCGCGTGAAGGTAGATGTCTGGGCGCTGCTCCGCTGCCCCACCTGTCACCGGGTGGGGGCTGGGACAGGCAGGCCCTGGCCGACGCGGCGCTGGGCGGAGGACAGCGAGGCTTTCAGCCCACAGGAGTGGTGTACTCCCTCCTTTCAGGCATAGGATGCGGGAAAACTGGCAGCAGTTTTAAAGTGGAGAATAAGCTCTGAACTCCTGAAAATGCCTTTCACCAGCCCGCTTACGTTTCACTGCCCCTTCCCCGCCTCATTCTCTGTTCCTCCACCACTCTTCTCCCACCCCCAGCCAGAGTTGCCCTACATTTCAAAGCCGCCGCAGAGCGTCTTTCATTGTGTATGTCCATTTGGTGGGAGAGGCAATAAAACCCTGAGACTTTACAACAAACTGCAGGGTGGCTCGTAAAGTGCTCAGGGCCCGGCCTCCGCCCCTGCAGAGGAGGTTGTTAACTGGAAACTTACAGTGACTCACCGTGCTCGCTTGACTAGCCATTTAAAGCCTTCACCCAGACTTTTCCATCCCTTTCCTCTTCCTGCAAAGAGATTTGCAAATGTAACAGAGGACTCATATTCAGTGATGGGTCTGCCAGCTTTCTTGTGTACCATTAGGGCGAGTGGTTCCCTTTGGAATGGTCTGATCTCTAGTTTTCCCATAGTACTTTATGTTGACATCTCACACTTACTTGTGTTTAAAAGCAACAATTCCCATTTAGACCGAACCGCATGAAGTTGGAAAACAAAGTCGCTGTGAGTATCTTTACATTTTCCTGCAATTGGCCTATGTTGCGCCAGATAAACATTCTGTGGTTGATGTTTTTCTACAAGGAGTCTAGACAAAGTGCAACTAACCTGCTTGAAATTATAGTGGTTCTTAACGACCTGAGGTTTAGATTAAAAATCTGGACCCAGGCCTAAATTTTAAATTTCAACATGTATATTATAAAGAACGGAGTCCTGGTGTGGTGCTGTGGGTTAATGTGCTAGACTGCAAAGTTGGTTTGAACTGCCAAGTCCCCGGTTCAAGCTCCTAGGAAACCCTATACACAGGGTCGCTATGGGTAGGAACCGACTCAACGGCACTTAAAAACAACAGCATTGTAAAGATAGAAGAGAACTCGGCTTAATGAAATACCGTACAAATAATAGTCCCTTTCTGGTAGGAGTTCGTACCCACGACGCTGTCCTACGTCAGTTCTAAAGAAAATAGATTACTGAGTTTCCCTCGTGTTCGTTATAATTGCTGTTTATCTTCAGTATCTTTATAAATCATAAGATTGAACATTTATGAGAGAATATCTGAAGGTGATAATACCTGCGGACTGTACACTGAAACATTGTATGGTGTTGTTGAGTGCCGTCTCACAGCCAGTGAGGAGCTGCAGCTGGTGAGCTTAAACCACCGATCTTGCAGTCTAGTCATTAAGTTAACTTGCCATTTGAAATTGTGTTTAATATGAAACCATCATATTAAACCACTCTAAGGGGACTGCAAGTTTCTCACCTGATTGGTGGTCCTCGCTTTCTGAAATCTTAGGAACATTGATTTTTTTTCCACATTAGAAGAGGTATGCCTCTGCTTAGTACTAACTTCTGGTTACAGCCTATTAATATAGTTCCCTGAAGACTCCAGTGCATGCTTCTTAAGGATGACCCATTTTTAAGTTGATATTAAGTAACTGACCTCAGATTTACAGGAAACTTACTAACAATTGATGTCAAAAAGCAGCACTCCTTGCATATATGAGAGGAGTGCATTGCTATGGAATGAGATACTTTCATCTCATATTCACCACAAACAGAAAATACAATGTACCTGAAATAGACAAAGTACCCAATCCGCTCAAGGTTTACACTCTCCACTCTGCTCTCCGTATGCCAATCTACCCCCTGGCATTTCTAGTAGTTCTTTTTTGTTCTCTGTACTCTTCTCATCCTCTCAGCTCTATTTTCCCTTTAAGTTTTTCTCGGTCTCACCTGTGCAACATTTAGTAGCATTGTGGGTTATGTGTTGGGTGCTAACCACAAGGTCAACAGTTCGAATGTACCAGTCACTTCTGAAGAAAGATGAGACTTTCTGCTCCCATAAAGATTTACAGCCTTGGAAACACTATACAGGGTTGCTCTGAGTCAGAATCGACTTGACGGCCTACCATCACCATAACCAATTAGTTTTTATCTAAGCATTTATCAGGAGTCTGACTAGCATAGTGGGTTACCTGTTAGACTGCTAGCTGCAAGGTCAGTGGTTCGAATCTATCAGTCACTGTTCAGAAGAAAGGAAGCTTTCTGCTGCTGTAAAGACTTACTGTCTCGGAAACCCTATACAGGGGCACACAGCCACCACCACGAAGTGTTTATTAGGAGTCACAAACAGTTAAACTACTAACTGAAAGGCTGGTGGTTCAAACCCACCCAGAAGTACCTTGGAAGAAAGGCCTGGCAAACTGCTTCTGAAAGGTGACAGCCTGGAAAACCCTACAGAGTTCACGTGTACTCTGAACACTAGGGTCATCACAAATCAGAATCTACTCAAGGGTGATTAACATGAGTTGACCTTTTATGTTTCTGAACACGAGGCTGATAGGAACACTCACTATTTCCCAGGACTCACTTAACAAACTGTCATAACCAGAATCTTACAGGAATTTAACTTTGTGATCAGTGATTTAGCATTTGCCAGTTCAGTGTTTTTAGCGACTTGATGAAACACTGGTATTGTAGTCATCAGTTGCCATCTTGGCTCTGACCCATAATGTATAACAGAATCTTCATGATCATCCGTGGTTGAGTCCATTGTTTTAACCACCGTATCTCTCCATCTCCTTAAGAGCTTCCCTCTTGTTTTTCTTGAATCTTTTCTGGCAATTTGTCTTTTCTAATAACATGTCCAAAGTACATGAGACAAAGTCTTACCATCCTCATTCTAAGAAGCATTCCAACTGAATTTCTTCCAAGACAGATTTGCTCTCTTCTGGCAATCTCCAACACCATAATTCACATGTTTGAATTCTTCTTCAGTCTTCTTTGTTCATTCTCCAGTTTTCACATATATATAAGGTGCTTGACAAGACCCTGGCTTGGGTCAAGTTCATCTTTGTCAACCCAGTAACATCTTTACTTTTTAATTGTAGAACGTAAATACTGTAAATAATGAGAGTTTACTCTACCATCCACACCCATTTCTTCACAAGCGGCTGACTTTTTCCCTCCTTGGAGTGTTCTTCCACTGGGCCCACGTTATCTCGGCTCCTTCTTACAATTCAGCTCCCACCTTTTGTCCTCATTGCAGAGCCTCCCCAACCAGCCCACCTGGACCTCCACCAGCCCACATCACTCCCTGTCTTACCTGGTTTTATTTTGTTCACAGCCCCTCGACACTATCAGAAATTCTTCTTCCATGCTTACTGGCCATTTCCTCCCACTAGAACATGCATTCCATTATTCTGTTCGTTTACTGTTGTATTTCCATCACCTCGAACAGTGACTGACACGGATAGTGTTCAGTAAACATTTCCTGAAAGGAAACAAATGTACCTTCTTCTGTCATTAAACTTTTTAAAGTGTGGACGGTTACATAAATACTAGGTGTTCTGTGGAGTGGGGCTGGAGGTGGAAGGGAGAGCAGGTAGTGGGGAAAAGAAGAGATTATTTAGTATTCTTTTGTGCTTGAGTGATGCAAATGAGTAAGGACTGAACTTCTAACTGAAACGTTGGTTCCAACCTAACGGGAAACACTTGGTGTGGAACTGTATGATCATTGTAGGATCAGCACTGGACTGCAAACCACAAGGTCTAAAGTGCAGATTCACCAGCAGCTCCTTGGAAACCCTGTGCAGAGTTGCTATGAGTAGAAACTGACTTGATGGCACTCAACAACAGCACTATGTATGTGTATGTTGTTGTTTTTTTTCATTGTGTTTTCAGTGAAGGCTTCTGAAGTGCAGTGGATTACTTCCTATGGTTCTTATGTCCATAGTCCTTGTAACTGCCACCAAACAACTCTTTACCTAATGGTGCTGAGTAAGAAAAGGTAGAAGAAGAGATTGACAGGATATGATTCAGCTGTGGATGTGAACACACTTCATCGTAATTGTCAAAACTAGAAACTCTATTGTCTGTAAACCTTCAATCCATTCACAATAAAATGTTGAAAAAACAAAATTGAAACTCTAGCATGGGTAGCAGAAGCAGGAGCGGGAAGAGATGGGAGTGGAGCATGTCCTTTGGATCCTCAGATCCCCACGTATTGAACCTCCTCGACCCAGAGACAGAAAGCTGTGACATCAGAGGAGTATGGGAGGAGGGGCAGAAGAGCAGCAGCAGCAGAACCGGAACCAAGATCCAGAACATGAGACCAAGTGGTGGGTTTCCCAGCCCACAGAGCAAGTAAAGCTCCAACTTTAGGCAGTGACTTTGGGCAGGAGACTTCTTTGCAGAGTGGGGTGCCTCCAGGCACTTAAGTTTGCTGACCCACGGAGCTACAGCTGTGGGCCTTCAGACTGAGGCTTAGGTAGAGTGGGTGTCCCCTGTGGGCATGGATCAGCAGACCTAAATGAGCTTTGCACCATTCCTGGAGCAGGGCAGATGCCAGGACAGGGCATGAGAGACCGGCCTACCTGTGGCCATGGCAGAGAAGAAACACTGTCCTTACTAAAACCTGTAGTCTGAGGATTTTCTGACCCTGAATTGCAACCTGTTCATTTCTCTAATAAACTCCATGATCTTGAGGATGGTGTCTGAGTTCTTGGAGGCCACTGCAATGAATTGTGGAGCCCAGCTGACACAGACTGCTATGGAAGGAGTGGTTGGTGACATTTTTGTTTTTTGCAATTTACACAGCAGTTTAGGTTCTCATTTAATAATTTATATACAAGTCATTCAATGACATTGATTATATTGGTCACAATGGTGGAGAATTCTCATTTTCCCCTTCTGGTTGTTCCATTTCCATTCATTGACTGTGGCTCCAAGCAAAATGAAGTCGTTGACACCTTCAACCTTTTCCCTATTTATCATGATGTTATTTATTGGTTCAGTTGTGATTATTTTAATTTTATTTACATCGAGGTATAGTCCATACTGAAGGCTGTAGTCTTTGATTTTCATCTGAAAGAACTTCAAGTCCTCTTCACTTCTCTCAAGATCATGTCATCTGCATATCACAACTCATTAAAGAGTTAGCCTCCAATTCTGATGCCATGTTTATCTTCATATAATCCAGTTTGCTGGATTATTTGCTCAGCATACAGATTGAATATGTATGGTGAAAGGATACAACCTTGATGCACACCTTTTCTGATTTTAAGCCATTCAGCATCACCTTGTTCTGTTCAAACATTTGCTTCTTGATCTGTGTACAGGTTCCTCATGAATATAATGAAGTGTTCTG
>NW_006408620.1:5198236-5207280 GCF_000296735.1 Chrysochloris asiatica | reverse complement strand
TGGCAAAGGAGAATGTTTTTCTTGGAGGCAACTAGCCACATATTCCATATCCTCTTCCGATTTCTGACTCTCCTTCTTCCTCTGTTGTTCAAGATGAATAGATACCAGTTGTGCCTTGGATAGCTACTTGCAGGGTCTTAAGATCCCAGGCACTACACAAGAAACTAGGAGGTAGAACAGAATCACTAAGTACATTATTAGGCAACAACAACTGAGATGTTAAAATGACAATTTAAAAACGTGTGTATATTTTACCACAATACAAGTTTAAATCACCGGGGAGAACTTTTAACATAACCCCTCCTTAGAGACTCTGACTCAATTGGTCTTGGGTGACAAAAGCTACAACCAGAGTCATTCATTAGCTTGACTAAAAAGGAAGGAGAGAAAATAGACTGTTTTATTGCTTAATTTCCCATCCCCTCCAATGTTTTGTCACTACTGGAATCCAATATTGTGATGAATAGTAATTTTGCAATTTGGCTTCTGTTTCTTTTATTCTGAGATGTGTCTGCTTTTCATAGCCTTGTTGTTGATCTGTGACAATGACCCTGTTTAGGGTTTGCTAGGAGCTGCTGGTGGCTTGAACCACCAATCTTGTGATTAGCAGTCCAGTGCTTATCCTATAGCACCACACCAGGACTCCATAGTCTTATTGGGATATAATTCACATACCATACAGTTCACCCATGTAAAGTATATAATCCAGTGATTTTTAATATAACTACAGTTGTGCAATAGTCACTAAATTTCACTACATTTGTTTTTGTTTTGTTTTTTAACCCTGAATTACTGGAAATGCAGTGTGGAATGAAATGACCCAAAAGCTGGCAAGGGCAAAAAAGAAGCAGGAAACAGGAGTCTGGACGACTCACAGAATATATAAACATTTCTTTGAAACAAATATTGGATTGTGCAAGATTTAAGGAAAAAAAGTTAAGGCCAGATTGAATCGATAGTAGAGGAGGAGGATGATAATTGTTAAAGCTTGGTAATGCCAACATGACCAATGACCTTGAACCTGAGAGCTCGTTCTCAAGGAGAATCAACCAAATGTCAAAGTTGACTTCCTTACCAGTTCCGGGTTAAGCACGTTTTCAAGTGAACTGCTCTGAAAACCAGTTGTGCTGGTTTCCCGGGGCATCAGAGATGCTCCCATAAGTGTATCCCATACGTCATTTTCACTTTACATCATTTCCGGAACCCATCCCTCTGAAGGAAGAGCTGATATTCAAAGCAGGAGATGGCTTTCTTGGCCTAAATCCAGGAGCTGTGAACTCTGCTGAATTTCCCTTGCAAGGGTCCCTCACCACCCTGATGTAGCTGATGGATCTCTTGTTGTTAAGCTGTCCTATAAGGTTCTACCTCATAGCAACTCTGTGTAGGGTTTCTGAAGAGCAACTGGTGGGTTTGAACCGCTGACCTTGTGATTAGCAGTCCAGTGCTTATTTTACAGCGCCACACCAGAACCCTTATTTCCTATGCCAGCAGAGCCTGTTCTACGCCCTGAGTTAGCAGAGCTTAGCTCCCAGGTTGAACTTACAGCTGGATAGATGTTGGAAATAGCTGTCTCTGCACCAACCACTGCCTCCTCTTGACGGTTTTCTTGGTGAATGTTAAAGACCCATAACTGTGAGAAGAGAAAGTCTGATAATAATCAGTTGACTCAAATGAAAAGTTGATCCCTCCAGCAGAAATCAAGGCTCATGATCTCTGTCCTATTAACATATGGCACCTTTCATTCCCGGGTCCTACCTGTTTTTATAGACCCCTCCTCCCCCTTCTTGGAAAGCGTGTGTTACAAGTGGGAAGAGAAAGAGACTCCACCAACGCACAGTTTTTAGCAGCACAGCGAGGCTATTATATAATAGCATAATTGTATTATATAAATATGTTGTTGTTGGGTGTCAGAGTTGGTTCTGAGTCTAGGGACCCTGTGTACAACAGAACACAGTCCTCCACCATCCTCACAATGGTTCATACACTGGACTCCATTGCTGCCACTGTGTCTGTCCATCTCGTTCGGGGGCTGCTGCTTTTTCACTGGCCCTCCACTTTAGTAAGCATGATGAGATTCTCCAGGGACTTGTCCCTCCTGACAATATGGCCGAAGCATGAGAAACAAGTCTAAGCCACCCTTGCTTCTCATTGGCTAATCTTCAGGAGTAGCTAGCCAATCTGCCTTAGTCTGGGAGCTCAGCTGAAACCTGTCCACCCTGGGTGACTGATCCTGCTCATATTACAAATATTGGTGGCGTAGTTTCCAGCA
This sequence comes from Chrysochloris asiatica, assembly GCF_000296735.1. Lineage (NCBI taxonomy): Eukaryota > Metazoa > Chordata > Mammalia > Afrosoricida > Chrysochloridae > Chrysochloris > Chrysochloris asiatica. The sequence goes on along the minus strand of NW_006408620.1, from coordinate 5,205,011 downwards.
TCATAACAACACACAAACCACCACAGCACAACAATCTGACAAATGAGTGGCAGAAATAAATCTGCAATAATAACAATTATAATTTATTAACAAACTACTGTGGTTAATTGGAGTCCTGGTGAGGTGCTGTGGGTTAATGTGCTGGACTGCAAAGTCGGTTTGAACCACATGGTTGGCAGTTCAAAGACACCAGCTGCTCCTCAGAAACCCTATACAGGGTCACTATGTGTCAGAACTGACTTGACAGCATTTGACAATGACATAGTTCGTTAGAAGGAACTCTAGTAGCATAGTGGATATGAGTCAGGCTGCTTACCTCAAGTTTGTTGTTGTTGTTGTTATGTGCCATCGAGTCGGTTCCGACCCATAGTTTAGGAGTTCAAAATCACCAGCCATTCCATAAAAGAAAGATGAGGCTTTCTACTCCTGTAAAGATTTAAAGCTTTGGAAACCCTCTACAGGGTCGCTATGAGTCAGAACCGACTCCATGGCATATAACCACCACCACAAGGTTAATTAGGAGTCCTGGTGTGAGCTATATGAGAATCACTGGGCTGCTAACAGAACGGTTGGCGGTTCAATCCATCAGTTGATCCTTGGAAACCCAGTGACCCAGGGTCACTACGAGTCAGAAGTGACCAGAAGGTACTTAACAACAATATTTAATTAGGAATCCTGGTGTGGCACTTTAGGATAAGTGCTGAACTGCTAACTGAAAGTTCAGTAGTTCAAACCCACCAGTTGCTGCTCAGAAACCCTATACAGGGTCACTATGAGTCGGAACCAACTCAATGACACTTTTAACAACAACAACAAAGTTAATCATGATCTTTCTTTTTACTTTAAAATATCTTTAATTTTTTTAATAGCCCTAAAAGTCTACTTGTGTTATATGCATTGTCAAGAGGAAACAGGAAATTCAGAGAGGCCAAATATCTTGAAGCCTGGTTAGCCAGACTCGGGGCAGAGCCAGGCCTCTCTGCAGCCTCTCCTATGTATTATTGCATTGTTTCCATACGGAGGCCATCAGACACTGCACAAAAAGCTCACATAAAGAACCTCTTTTAGGGACTCAAGCAGACCTGTTCTGATGACACGCCCATCCGATTTCCACGTTTGCTTTCCCTTTGATGCACGTTGTTGCTGTTGTTAAGTGCGGTCGAGTCGGTTCTGACCCATAGCGATTAGCAAAACAGCTGATAGTTCGAACTGCTGACCATGAGGTCAGCAGCCCCACTTGTAACCGCTGCGCTACCAGAGCTCCTTCCTTTGATGCACAGGCCAGATGAAATCTCTTTTCTTCACTTTTAGTGAAAGAAAAAAAGGATGCCTTTTCAAATGTCTGCCTTGAGCATTGCTCTTTTAAAGAATTATCGATTTGTGATCACATTGAGAGCAGCAGCTCCAATGGTTAGGTAGGAAGCTTTGTTTTGTATTGGGGTGAAGTGGCCATGTGGACAGGGAAGGTGAGAATGGCTGCGCAACTGGAAGAATCGGGTCAGTGTTACTGATTTGTACATGTAGAAACTGCTAAGTTGGTGTATGTTCTGTTGTGTGGTAGCTTATGTGTTGCTGGTGTACTGGAAACTATACCACCGGCATTTTAAATACCAGCCAGGTACACCCATGGCGGACAGGTTTCAGCTGAGCTTCCAGACTAAGACAGACTAGGAAGAAAGAGAATCAGACAACTTCTGAAAACCTTATGAATAGCAGTGGGACAATGTCACACAGCACCCGAATATTGACTATTGAAAAATGATCAATAGCACCAAATATTGCCAGATATTGTCCTGGTGTGGTGCTGTGGGTTAATGCGCTGCACTGCAAAGTTGGCTTGAATCACAAGGTCACCATTTCAAGCTCACCTGCTGCTCCTTGGAAGCCCTATACAGGGTCGTTATGAGTCGGAACTGACTCGATGGCACTTAACAACAACAACATTGTCACATATAGTGCCGGAAGATGAGTCCCTTTGCTGATGGAGATTTTGGCTGTTTCTATATTTGGGCTTGTGTGAAAAGGCCTGTAATGAACATGGGTGGACAGATTTCTATTTACCTACCTGCCTTCAGTTCTTCTGGGCGTCTGTGGAGGATTGGGATTGCTAGCTCCTGTGGTCTACAGTCATTCCATCCCAAATGCACCGGATCTTGTCAGATCGCCGAAGCTAAGCTGGGTTGGACTGGTTACTACTTGAATGGGAGACTTCCTGGGTTTCTGTAGGTTTCTATAGGCATTCTAGGAGTCCTGGTGTGGCACTGTAGCATAAATACTGGACCACAAAATCGGTTTGGAACACAAGGTCGGCGCTTCAAACTCATCAGCTGCTCCTTGGAAACCCTTTGCAGGGTTGCTATGTGCCAGAACCGACTTGACAGCACTAAACAACAACATGTATATACTCAATTTCCATGTGGCAATTTCCACACAAGTTGTTCAGTTACATTTTCTACAATGTGTCAACATTCTCTTAGATTGCATTCTGGTGGTTCTGTTTCCAACTCTCTAAACATCCGGCCACCTTCTTTTCTGATCTTTGCTTTAGAATGATTGTTGACTTATTGGTCTCATAAGACGGCTTCTCACTGGAGCGCTGTTAATTTCCCTAAAAGGTGACCTCCAGAGATAGTTTCTGTTCAAGGTTTAAACAGTATACCAGCCAGGGCTCTAGTCTCAGGAAGTCCTCTAATCCTGTAAGTCTAGACTTTTTAAGAACTGAAGTTCTTGTCCATGTTTTGTTTTCCATTCTCCCAGGATCCATCTATCCTGACCCTGAATCAGCATGGTCAATAGTGATGGTGGGACCCCATCTATTTCTTCTGGGCTCAGGGTAGATGTCTGTGGTTCAGGTAGGCCATTTGCCCTTTAAACTAGCCCTCTGCAAGGGCCAACTAGGGAAAATGGCCCCAAACCCACTTTTAAGTGCATTCTGCTTCTGATGGCGGTTCAGCTGTCAGAGATGCATGAGGAACTCAGGAAAAGTTGGCATCTCTGAACACTTTAACCTAGCACAGGATGGGATTCAGCTCTGCCTGAAACAAAATGCCTTCAGATTTTATACTTTACAGCATGACATACAATACTGTAGATTAGGAAAGTTTACGGGATCAGTTCTGGAACCCTCAGACCATCTTGGTCAGGATACTAAGGGCAGGACGAGGCAAGTGACAGAGAGGGAGATTTCCCCTCACTGGGCTGGCTGAAGGGAGTGCTCGGAGAGCAAAGTTGCCTCTATTCAGCACGATCCTTCAGGCAGCTCAGCTATCAGAAATGTACTCAAGAGGGCTTCTGCTGTGTCAAGGTTGTTCAAGGTGAGTTAGGGTTCAGACTGCTGACCTCAGCCTTCCACACATCAAAAGCTTTAATATTCAGGCTCTAACCCACATGTCGTCGAGTTCATTGGTAGTTCATTCAATGGCAGAATCCTTGCCTTCCATGTGGAGACCTGGGTTTGATTCCCAGCCCGTGCATCTCCTGTGCAGCTACCACCTGTCTGTAAGTGGACGCTTTTGTGTTGCTAAGGTGCTGGACAGCTTTCAGTGGAGATTCCAGTCTAGCGCAGCCTTGTGGGACTCAACAGACTCATTTGCAACCAGGCAGTGTTTCGTTTTGTTGAGCATGGGGTTACCAGCAGAGGCAATAGTCTTATCAACCGTTCCCATTTAGCGAGCTGCCTTTTTAAGCCGGACGGCTTCTGTGGTATTTATTTACGTATCTCTTTGAATCCGTGGGGCTGAGATGATTGTTTTTGAGGTGGTGGTGGTTGTAACTGAGTGCCATCAAGTTGGTTCTGACACACAGCAACCCTTTGTAGGGTTTCTGAGGCTGTAACTCTTTACGGGAGCAGAAAACCTCAGTTTTCTCCTGCAGAGTAACTGGTAGACTCCAACTGCTGCCCTTGCGGTTAGCAGCCCAGTTTAGAATCCACTACAATTCCACGGCTCCTTCTTTGAGGAGGTAATGAGGCTCAAACAAGCAAAGCAAGTGGCCCAGCATCAGAAAGCTACCAAATGGAGAGGGAAATTCAAACCCAGGCGGGGATCCAGAGCCAGGGCGTAACCACCAGGCGCTATTTCTAAAGCTTCACAATGTTGCCATCTGTACTTATCATCTGTAGCATTATTTAATGTTTTGTTCTTTAAACTGACATCTTTTTTAAAATGAAATACATTGGCAACTTTATTATTACGATAAATGGAAAACAAGTATCAAAAAAAGACATTAAAAAATATATATATATATTCAAAGGAGAAAAGTGTTACATTGTAGCCAGATATCATTACTGGATGAGGCCCACTCTTTGTTCATTAAAAAGGGAGACTGCAACCATTTCCATCAAGTTGTTTCCGCTCATTTCTGCTGCTGGGAAACCCTATACAGGGTTGCTATGAGTTGGAACCTACTCAAAGGCACTATACAACAACAACAACATGATTCACATAGGACAGTGTCAATACAAAGTGTCAGGAAGACAACCCAAAGAGTAGGTAGTGAAAGCAGGTTCTGTTGGTGTTTTCTGGTCAAGGTAAATTCCATCCCTGTAAATTCCATCTATTTTGATTTCTCAGGAGCATGAGCAGGGATTCAGGGTCAGTCAGCACAGTCCTGCTGTGGTGCTGTAGGATAAGCGCTGGACTGCTAACCGCAAGGTCGGCAGTTCAAACCCACCTGGTGCTCTTGCTTACTAGGTTATTGTTTGACTTGAAGATGACTTGCAGAAAATCAGCTCCCTACAGGCTCAAGGTTCAAAAGGACATTTAAGGGCAAATGGCCTGAATGGGTCATTCTAACTTCATGGACCCAGGAATCTGGATTCCAGGAGTATCAAAATCATTTTTCCCAAGCTTTAGAGGTGTGTCAAAGACACACAAGATTCCATTTGAGACTGTCTTATAGATCTAATCAGATGGAGAAAAATATAGCTGTCTCACTATGTGTTTCAAGGGGGAGCACAGTGGCTCTAGAGGATAAGCACTGGTCTGTGAACCACAAGGTTAGTGGTTTGAGCCCACCCGCTGCTCTTTGGGGAAAAGATGAGGCTTTCTGCTCCCGCAGAGATGTACAGCCTCAGAAACCCTATACAGGGTCAGTGAGCCAGAAGCGATTTGATGGCAATTAACAACAATGTGATTCAAATGTCTCTTTGTAACAGAAGCATTCTCCTAATGCTCTGGAAATCAACTTGGGACCCCTGGTAGTACCATCCAAGGCTTTGGGAAATGGTAGCAGACCTTTGAGGTCTTATACGCTGATGAGTATCTCTTTTGAACAACAGGAGGAGGAAAAAGTTACGCTATGGAAAATTGTGGAGGGAACTTAAGGAGCCAGAAATGCAACTCCTCAGGTTGGTATTTGATCCAATCTCAAAGGGATCAGCAGCCCCAGACAGTCTCTGTATTCTCTTTCTAGGGATGGATCAAAGTTACAATGTATGTATGCCTTTGGAAGTGTTGGTAAGTGTCCCTGGAAGAAGTCAACGTTCATGTTGTTGTTGTTAGGTGCCATCAAACTGATTCTAATTCCTAATGACTCCATGTGCAGTGGCATGAAGCATGGCCCAGTCCTGCACCATCCTCATCATTGTTTTAATGTTTGAGCTGATGGTTGCAGCTACTGCGTCAATCCATCTCGTTGAGAATCTTCCTTTCTTTGCTGTCACTGTACTTTACTAAGCATGATGTCCTCCAGGGACTGATCCTTCCTTGATTCTAAAGAGCATTCTGCTCGTACTTCTTCCAAGACAGATTTCTTGATTCTTTTGGCAGTTCATAGTAGGGTGGTGTGCCACGGAGTCCATTCCAACTCATAGCGACCCTGCAAAGAGTTCCCGAGGCTGTAAACCTTTATGGGAGCAGAAAAAATCATCTTCCTTATTCATTGTTCAGCTTTCACATGCATATGTTGTTATGTGCCTGGAGTTGGTTCCGACTCATAGCAACCCTGTGCAGGGTTTCTGAGGCTGTGAATCTTTACGGGAACAGAAAGCCTCATCTTTCTCCCACGGAACAGCTCGTAGTTTCGAACTGCTGACCTTGCAGCTCGCAGCCCGATTTGTAACCACTACACTACCAGAACTCCTTACATGCTTATGAGGCAATTGAAAATACCATGGCTTCGGTCAGGTGTACCTTAGTCTTCAAAGGGAATCTTTGTATGTGTGTTTTAACATTTTAAAGGTATCCTTTGCAGCAGATTTGCCCAATGCAATACATCACTTGATTTCTTGACTGCTAATTCCATGGGTGTTGGTTGTAGATCCAAGTAAAATGTCAAGGATTTCATTTTTACTTGGATCAACATTTGTACTAAAGGCATTATAAGAGTATCAGTAATGAATTGCAGGCTGGAACACAGTTCATCATAGGTGGAGAGCCAATTTAGGATTGAATTGAGTATTACTGTCTCTTATCTTGAGTCTTTTGTCCCTGGCCTTCTGGAAACCAAGTATTTAACATACAAAAAGAAAAGGAAAGGAAAGGAAAGTGAAGACATACTCAAACCAAAAAATACAAAAACAGGAAGGAAAGATTGTCAAGCTGGGGAAGCTTGTTTAGCTCTGTCCTGTCCACTTCAGCTTTTGCCATTATAAAATGAATGTCCTCCATTTAAAAGGTGGGACAAGAAGATCAAGGAGTGTCTGTTTTCTATTAAATTATAAATATTCACAATTCAAATATAAGGAGCTCTGGTAGCGTAGTGGTTACAAATCAGGCTGTGAACCTCAGGATCAGCAGTTTGAAACTATCAGCTGTTCCATGGGAGAAAGATGAGG
>NW_006408620.1:5195970-5196936 GCF_000296735.1 Chrysochloris asiatica | reverse complement strand
GTTCTTCATGAGCACAATCAAATGTTTTGGAAGATCCATTCTTCACAATGTTATCCATAGGTTTTCTACACTCAACAGCAAGTTTCAGAGTCTCTTCTGACATAATTTTTGTCTTTTCTTTCTTTCCTGTCTTTTTAAATGACCTTTTGCTTATTTCCAGTATGATATGTTTGATGTCATCACACAACTCTTCTGGTCTTCAGTCATTTGTGTTTAATGTTTCATATGTGTTCTTGAGATGGTTTTAAAATTTAAGCAAAATATACTCTAGGTCATATTTTGACTTGTTTTAATTTTCTGCAGCTTCAGTCTGAACTTGAATATAAGCAGTTGATGGTATAAGCCAATACCTGTCCTTGTTTTGGCTGGTGATCTTGAGCTCGTCCATTGTTACTTATCACAGATGCAGTTGATTTGATTCTTGTGTATTCCATCTGGTGAAGTCTATGAGTATAGTCCCTTTTATGCTGTTGAAAAAATTTTTTTCCTTTGAAAAAATCATTGCTCTTGTACAATTCTATCATGCAATCTCCAGCATAATTTCAATCATCAAGGCAATATTTTCCAACTACTGATTTTGTGTGTGTGTGTGTCTAAATATCCTATTCAATCACCAGTAATTCTCAATGCATCTTGATTGCATGTTTGATCAGGTTTAGACTAAAGGAGTTGGTAGAGTTCTTCAACTTCATCATTCCTGGCTTTAGTGGTTGGTGCATAAATTTGAATAATAGTATATTAACTGGTCTTCCTTGTAGGCATATAGATATGATCCCATTACAAACAGCACTGTACTTCTAGATCTTGAAATGTTCTATTTGACAATGAACGCAAAACCATTCCTTTTCATTTTGTAGCTCCTGGCAGAGTAACCCATAGGATTGTCTCATTCAAAATGGTCAATATCAATCCAGGATAATGAGCTTTGTTTGTTTCATTTCAGTATTGACAACAGCCAATTTTCCT
>NW_006408620.1:5193832-5195170 GCF_000296735.1 Chrysochloris asiatica | reverse complement strand
TGCAGGGCCCCTGATACAAAGGAAGCACTCCACTGCCAGCAATTCTATCTTGGTGGTAGTAGGTTCCTCTGAACTCTGCTCACTTCACTCTTCTTTTATATCTCAAGAGATTGATTCAAGAGACAACCTCAGCCTATAGATTGCATCCGGCCTCATAACATCACAGAAGTGAGGATTTCTAACACATAGGATAATTAGATCAGATAACATCATGGGGTGATTACATCGTCTTCGATCATGTCATGGAGGGGATATCTACATCTGAACTGCTGAACCACTGAGAATCCTGGCCAAGCCAAGTTGACACAAACCCTTAACAACCACAGGAGGGTTTTCTTGACTGTAATCTTTGTGGAAGGCATCTCCAGGCTCTTCTGTCACAGCACCAATGAGTGGGCTCCAACTACCAAACTTTAGGTAAGTAGCCAAGTGTGAACTGTGGGTAAATCTTGAAGACATCATGTTAACTAAAGAGCACAGTCACCGGAGACGGCATACTGTGGTTGCACGTCTAGAAAATATGCAGAATAGGCAAATCCAAAGAGACAGAAAGCAGGTTTGGGTTTGTCAGGGGCTGAGGAAAGAGAGAGAATAGGAGGTGAATGTTTCAAGAGGCTAGGGTTTCTGTTTTAGGTGACACATTTCTGGGATGAAATGGTGATGGTCAATGAGCATTATGAAGGACTTACTGTATACAGAATGTACTTAATGCCACTGAATTTTACACCAAGTTACAAACTTTACAGGAAGCTTGACCTTACCCTTTCATGTTGCATAAATTTGCCCTCGCTTCAAAACGATCACCGTCTGTAGCTGCACTGAAGCATTTAAATCATTGAGAAGGCTCCAAGCTGTTTCAGCACTAAAGTAAGGCCAAGTAAGAACTTGTTTCAGCACCAAGTACGTGCCTTGTTCCAACTGTCCCACAAATTCTCTTTTTTAACTCTTTATTGTGAGTTGAAGGAAGGTTTACAGAACAGATCATCAGTCGCACAAATTATACCCTTGGTGTCATTACAGTGATTGAAATCCACTCCATGCCCCAGTGGTTCGCAGTATTGACCTCTTGTCACTTTCTTTTTCTCCTCCCTCCACCCTCCTTGTATCCATTATTGCTGTCGTGGTTAAATGCTGTCAAGTCAGTTCTGACTCACAGTGACCCTGTGTAGGGTTTTCAAGGAGCAGCTAGTGAGTTTCAACCACTGACCCTGTGGTTCAAACGGAGGTAGAATGCTTATCCTATGGCACCACTCATAGAATATTTCATTTAGTACTCAAACGAAAATTCTCTTCTTAACTTGATACAGTGATGATTGTCCTTTTCTGATTGACTAATTT
>NW_006408620.1:5152305-5172282 GCF_000296735.1 Chrysochloris asiatica | reverse complement strand
TTTGATTGTTCCTGTAGCACCTTTCTGACTTCTTCCTTATTTTTCTCAACTCCATTGTAAAGTGTTTTGAAACATTTTATCATCATTTTTCTGAATTCCTTCTCAGGCATTTCCAAGGCCTGCCCTCCTTCTAGAATGGTGTCCAGGTCTACCTCTAGGTTATTTGTCTCAGACATTTTATCTTGTTTCTGGACATGTATTGATATGGTCATCTGCTTTTGTTTCTTGGACATGTTTAGTGTCTATCTGTGGCTTTAATACTAAATTGAGTATGTGTTTTGGTATTTTTTATTCTTTCTGATTGCTTCCAGGTAGCTGTGATCAGGATGTGGGTTTCCTTTCCACTCTTCTTATTGTTTAACTCAGAGTAACTTTCACAAGTGTTGTCTGCCTTCCTGGTGTATGGCAGTTGGTATTGGTTCTTGCCTGGATTTAGGTGTTTTATAGAGTGTGATTATAACTTGGCTATATGGCAGCAGTTGCTGTTTCTTCTTGGGTAATATAAGGAGAGAAAGAGTCCCCCAAAGGTGGAAGGGGGAACATAAAACAGCAAAATAACAACAGCAAAACAAAAACAAGAAAAAATAACAAACCCATAACAACAAAAAAAACTAGACTGAATACTATAGTCCATAAGCGCAGAAAAGGTAGAGGAGAGAGAGAAGAAAAAAAAAGTCTGTAGCTTAATATGAGTATGACTTTAATGTCCTCTTTCAGCTTCTTGCCTTCAAAGCTGTCTGATAGATTTCAAGGTGCCACTGTTGGTTGTTATGCTATAGCTCAGGATTTATTTTAATTTTAGGGTTGTTTTGTTTTTAAACTCGCTTTCCCTCTCCATATCCCTTTTCCATATTGAAAAAAAACCAAAAAACAGTTTAGAGCTGGTTCTTGGGCTGAGAGTATCTGTGCACATGCGTGGCAGAAGAACCCACCAGTGGTGAGGGTGTGGGGTGTCTACTTGCTCAGGCACCCCCTTTAGTCACCAGAATGGAGGTGTGCAAACAGTGCAAGGCCAATGAACAGATACCAAAAAAAACCCCAAAATCAGAACAAAGCAAAACCGACAAAGTGTATTATCCACCTTTGCTCAGAGGTTCCCAGTGACATTTTTCCGTGGTGTGTCTACTTCCCTGCTTGGTCTTTCCATTTGGTCTCGCCCAAGTTGTGGGCTCCAGGCTGCTAAGCTGGGCAGATTCAAAAGTACACGGTTTCTTAGTTTCGCTACATGTTCCACTACGTATAAGCCTTCAGACTTTTTAAGTATTCTTACCTATGTGGTTCCGAGTGTTGGAGCTCTGGCCTGGATCTGCTTTGCCTGCTACTCTGTGGTATGACTGACAGTGAACTTCATTGCACATCCATCCTAGCCACCATCATGCCCTGCCTCTCACCCATTTTTCTTTCAAAGGACATTGATATGTAGCAAGAAAGCGGAAAAAAAAAAAAAAATCAGGCTGAGAGAGTGAAAATCTGGCAGCAGCCATTCATCACACTGGGACGATGAAAACCCATTGAGTTGGTTTTGACTCATAACAAGTGTAAAGGCCAGAGCAGAAGTGTCCCTAGGATTTTCCATCTACTCTGTCATCTTTAAGGAGTTGTGGTAGTATAGTGGGTTACTCTTTAGGTTGCTAACCATGAGGTCAGCAACTGGAATTCACCTGTGGTTCTGTGGGAGACAAACGAGGCTTTCTTCTCTCATAAAGAAACCCTATACAGGGTCACAATGAGTCAGAACTGACTCGCCGGCATGCCACCACCACCTGTAATTTTTATAGAAGCAGGTTGTCAGATCTTTCTTCTGTGAAGCTGCTAGTGGGTTTGGACCATCAACCTTTTAGTTAGCAGCCACCGCCCAACCATTGCACCACCAGGTCTCTTGCTGAACTGTTGTCGTGTGCTATGAAGTTGCTTCTGACTCACTGTGGCCCTATAGGACCAAGCAGAACTGTCCCACAGGTTTTCAGGCTGTAATATTTACAGGAGCAAATGGCTACACCTTTTTCCCATGGATCGACCAACCTTTTGATTAGCGCCCAAGCAATTAGTCACGGCACCACCAGGTCTTCTTACTGGGAAGACCAAAAACCAAACAAACTTGCTGCCACTGAGTCAGTTCTGACTCCCAGAGAGCCTGTAGAACAGCGTGGAATTGTCTCATAGAGTTCCCAAGGCTCTATGTCTTCACACAAACATACTGCCGTGTCTTTTGCTCTCAGAGTGGCCGGTGGATTTGAACCATTGATCTCTCAGTTTGCAACAGAGCAGTTAACCACTGCACCTTCCTGAGAGGATGTTGTTGTTGTTGTTGTTAAGTGCCGTCGAGTCAGTTCTGACCCATAGCGACCCTATACAGGGTTTCCTGAGAGGATTGTTGTTGTTGTTGTTGTTGTTAAGTGCCTTCGAGTCAGAGGATAGACATAGATAAAACTCCATGCAAAGATTCTTCCAAGGACACGCTGCAGCTATGAGGTGTCATAAAGGAATGCTTTGAGTGACTACTTACTGAGAATTGTTATCTAAAACCATGGGTTATCAGAAGCTCTGAAGTCCTGTCAGTAAGAAGGAAGTATCCCACCCTTGCCTACAGGACTTAAGTAACACTGACACAAAGGAACAGCCTTGATTTACCACCCACGTGAAAATAATCAGATAAGGGGTTTCTGAACACAACATTTCACTTCCATCTAAATGCTGTAGTTCTCAAGGAACAAGGTGTGGTGCAGTGAATTACTTGACCTGACTCTTCTAATCATAGTCTTTGTAACTCCCACAGGATGACTGGGTGGGACTCTGATGATAATGTATATGGAGATATAACAAGGGGATTGGTCAGTGTGCTGTCCTACTAGGTTTAAAATGAACCATGTCAGAAGTAGGAAAGGGGTTCTTTCTACCCTCAAGAACGAAGATTCAGGAGCTGAAAGCATCCCTTGGACATTAGAGCCCTGTGTGCTGAATCTCCAGGATCCAGGGAACAGAGCTCTGAGACACCAGGGGAACAGCAGAGGAGTGGCGGAGGACAGGTGGCAGCAGAGAGAGCATGACACAGAGTGCTGGGTTTGCTGGTCAAGGGGTCAAGAAACCTGAATGCCTTTGAGCAGGAGGCTCCCTTGTGGAGTGGGGTATCTCCAGGCAATTGGAGGAACTAAGTTTGCCGACCCACAGAGCTAGAGCCGAGGGCCTTCAGGCTGAGGCTCATGGCAGAATGGAGTGCCCTTTGGGCATTATCGGCAGTGCTAAGCAAGCTTTAGCAGGGCAGAGGCCAAGGGGTCAAATGGCTGGAGACCGAGGACACAGAAAGGCATGCCTGAGCAGAGAACTGTACGTGGAGTATTTGTATCCTGAGTTGTAACCTGTTAATTTTCCTAATAAACTCCATAATTATGAGTATTGTCTGTGAGTTCTGTGTGGCCGTTGCAGTGAACTGTAGAGTCCAGCAGAGTCAGAGAGAGATTTGGGAGGGATGATTGGTGTTAGAATTGATAAAGAAGATTGGATGCTGGAGATCTGTTTGACCTTCAGGTCACAGGAATTGGCCTTGGGTTGATGTTGACCTTGATTCTCTTTCTCCCTTGTGAATCAGAGGAGGTCAGGCATTCCATTTTTACATAGACCCTCATGTCCACTCTGTGGTCCATGCCTATTGGTGATCCTTTTACTCACATTTCTCTTTGGCTTTGAGCTTCTGAAAACTCTGCTTCATTTAAATTTCACCTTTCCCCTAAATCCTAAAAATGACACTGTTTTTTCCCTTTGGGGATTCCCCACTGTTCCTCTGGGGTGTCTTCTCTGCTGTTACAACAAGTCAATAAACCTGACTTTGTGGAATCACAGATTGTCCCGTGTTTTCACGGGCTGCTAAGACAATAGAAACTTCAGTTTAATAACTCACTCAGGGTGTTTTTGTATTGTTCTTTTATTGTTTGCTGCTAACTGCAAGGTCAGCGATTCAGACCCACTAACTGCGTCCCTAGAAAGCTGAGGCTGTCTGCTCCTGTGAAGATTTACAGTCTTGGAAACCCTATGGAGCAATTCTACTCTGTCCTGTAGGTTATCTATGAGTCAGAGTCAACACAACGGTTATGGGGTCCTTTTTAACCAAAGGAAAAAGTAATTACTGTAGAGTCTCTTTAAATTTTGAAACCCTTCTCACTCTATGCACATTTAAATGATTGATTTCAGTTTACATGAAGCAGTTCCCTGTGTCAGCAAACCACAACACAACCTAAGTTCCTGTTTCTTGTGAATGCCTAGACTTCCCAGGAGCCAAACCACATGTCAATCAATGAATTCTCCTGGAAACAGAAGTCTGAGTTAGTGAGTCAGATCTTGCATATCCAGTTTAACTTACTTTAAAAATTCCCCATTATCCTAAATAAGGACAGAAAATGACTGCTGGCCAATTTGAAATTAGTCCAATGTAAGCTTCTTTGCTCCTGTGTGTATGTTCTCTTAAAATTTACCTTTGCACTTTGTAGCACACGTCACAGCTCTTGTCTGACTTCCACACCAGACGTTCCTCAGTTCATGAGCTGAACAATAAAATGCGTGAGTTCATACACAAATTGAATGCTGTGAACATGTCATTTGTTAACACAGGTCAGCAAGCTGTACTGGCAGTGGGAAGGTAGATCCCATTTGCATGTTTTCATCACCAGCGCTGAATTCCAGAGGAACCCAAAGGTAGGTGTGGTCTGGCAAGTTAGCTTTGACTATTTTTGTCACTGATTTATTTACAGATTCAAAATTGTGAAAACCTCAAGAGTTTGTGTTGGTAAGGAAAATGTCATTTCATTTATATCTCTAGAGGAATATCACTGCTAAGCCATTTGGCATTCTGTGCTTGCTTTATCAGCAATTCTCTGCATGTAGGAAAGTACCAGAGTTACCTTGTTATAGAGGAATTGTTTGGTGAGCATCTTTAACACTTTAATGGCCCATGGGAAACCAGAGTGTCCATCTCTGGGGTTTAGTGGGAACCATCTATCCCATTTTTAGTGCATGCTGCCACCTGGTGGGGGCCTGTATAATTGTGTGATTCTAAAGAAGCAGGCTTTTTCCCACTAAGTCTAGCACCAGAGATTCTCTTAGAATGTAAGTGTCCCACTAATTTTTATCAAAATAGGTATTACCTCAAAAAAATGTTTTCCCATTTCATTTCAAACATCTTCCATTATGAAAAACACTTGGTTTCATAAACACAAAACACACAAAAACACAAAGCAGAAAATAATTCCGTCTTGAAAGTGGTAAACTGTGATTGTTTGGCTATGTCCATCCACCCATGTCAAATACACCAAGATGATATTGACTAATATTTATTGAACACTTATATGTCAGATCCTATTTTAATCATTTTGTAATTACTTACTGATACTGTTTGTTGTTAAGTGCCGTCGAGTAGGTTCCAACCCACGGAGACCCTGTATAGAGTTTCCGAGGAGCACCTGGTAAATTTGAACCGCAGACCTCTTGGTTCAAACCGACTTTGCAGTCCAGTGCATTAACCCACAGCGCCACACCAAAAGAGTCCTGTTGGCACAGCAGTTAAGCATTCAGCTGCTAACTGAGAGGTAGGTGGTTAGAATCCTCCAGCCATCCCAAGAAAGAAAAATGTACCGTCTGTTTCTGTAATGGTTATAGCTTTAGACACCATATGGGACAGTTCTACTCTGTTTATAGGGTCTCTGTGAGTCAGAGATGACTCAATGCCAATGGGTTGTTTTTTGTGCCTTTTTTTTTTTTCTTCTAAATAATGTTTTATTGTGAATTATGTGATAGTTTACATGGGAGAACATTAGTTTTACATTCATCCTATTATATATTGTTTCATTGCCATGGTTACAATCCCCTCCATGCATCATCAAGCAACTAAAGGGTATACACTACAAGCCTGCCCCTCGGTCGTCAGCACACACCCCCTCTCCCTCTCTGGGTCTAAAGTCCCCAGCTGCTCCATCTCTCTACATCATCATCTCTGCCTCCATTTCAGGCATCACTGCTTCTCTGGGTAGGGTCCTGCTCTCCGCTCTTCCCCTTGATGGTCCTAGGGACCTCGGCTCCTAGACTGCAAAGTTAATTACTCCCCTCCTTGCTACAAAATGCCTACCTTTAGATTTCTAACCCTCACAATCAGTCCTGATAACAATTATTCACTATGGTATCACAAGTGAGCCAATGTTTTTTTTAAGACTCCAAGGACATTTTCATATAGGTACCATTATTGTCCTGGTGTGGTGCTGTAGGATAAAGTCCTGAACCACAAAGTCAATGGTTCAAACTCCCCAGCTGCTCTTTGGAAACCCTATACAGGGTTGCTATGAGTCAGAACTGACTTGATGGCACTTAACAACAATAACCATTATTCTTACAGATCTTAGGAGCTCTCATGGCCTAGTGAGTTCTGCATCAGGCTGCTAACTGCATAGTCAGCAGTTTGAATGCACCAGCTGCTCCATGGGAGAAAGATGAGGCTTTGTGCTCCCGTAGAGACTTACAGTCTGAGAAGATCTATACAAGGTCGCTATGTGTTAGAACCGAGTTGACAGCACACAACAACAACACTCTTGGGGGCGCAGAAACAGTAACTAATTTTTCAGGATCACAATCTATGAAGCGGTAGAACCAGGAGCCTGTGTACCTCCCACCGAGTGTCTGTGTATCTCCTTTCTCACTTTAGCAGCGAAAGCACTGCTTCCTCTCCTGACCTTAACTGCCTGGAGCCAGGCCAGATTTTACCAGTTAAAGGACACAGTCCTTCAAGCTGCAAAGTGTGCCCAAGACCTCAGATACCAGCTGCAAGCTAGGGCCCCCCTACTTGTCACCTACAAATATGGGGTTTCTTGCCATTCACTCATGTTCAATCATTTGCTAAAACAACTCATAAAACTCAGAATACAGGAAAGTGCTCTATTTAGGATTATAGTTTTATTATAGCAAAAAGGATATAAATGAAGACACACACAGAACAAGAGGTCTGGGATGGTCCCCTACATGGAGCTTCCCTTGCCTCCCCCCAAACCAAACCTGATGCCATCTACTCAATTCTAACTCGTCGTGGTGGTGGTCGTGTGCCGTGGAGTCAGTTCCGACTCATAGTGACCCTGCATAGGGTTTCCGAGGCTGTAAATCTTTACAGGAGCAGAAAGCCTCATCTTTCTCCCATGGAACAGCTGGTAGTTTCACACTGCTGATCTTGAGGTTGGCAGCGTGACTCATAACCACTACGCTACCAGAGCTGCGTTTCCAACTCACAGGGACCCTATGTTGGGTTTCAGAGGCTGTAAAACTTTACGGGGAGCAGACAACATTCTCTCACAGGACAGCTGATGGGTTTGAACCCCTGATCTTGTGATTAGCTGCCCAACGCCTAACCCAAAGTACCACCAGGGCTGTGGAAGAGGTGAGTCTCTCTGAATTTGTATCTTTCACTCCTAGCACAGAAATTTGGTGTCCAGAGTGTTGTTGGGATTTCATTACGTAAGTATGATTCATTGAATCATGGCTCCTGTGTTTGCAGACAGTCTCCGGTTTACCGTCCCTCTCCTCCCGGGGATGGATCTGATATCATGCTGTGTAGTGGGACTTTGTGGAATGGTCAGTCCTCACCCAGGAGTCACTTCACTGGTCTAACCCTTCAGAAAGTGTTCCATGATAGCAGAGATTCTAATCATTGGGGAAATTCCAAGGGTTTAGCAGATACTTCCCAGGAATCAGGAACAGAGACTCAATGTTCTAGGTAAAGCCACATTCTTGGAGCCATACTACTTTTTCCTATTTAATCTTTTGTTTGTCAGTTTGAGGTCTGAAGTGTGCCTGACCAAAGCCATGGTATTTTTAGTAGCCTCATGTGCATGTGAAAGTTGGACAGTGAATAGAGAAGACCATAGAATAATTGATGCATTTGTATTATGGTGTTGGAGAAGAATATTCAAAGTACCATGGACTGCCAAAGAGCAAACAAATCTGTGTCGACAGAAGTTCAGCCAGAGTGCTCCTTAGAAGTCAGGATGGCCAGACGTCATCTCTCATGCTGTGGACATATTATGACAAGGGACCGGTTCCTGGAGAAGAACATCAAGTGGAGTGTTAGTGAAAAAGAGGAGGACCCCCAAAGAGATAGATTGGCACAGTGGCAGCAACATTAACAACAATTCTGAGGTTGGCACAGGACTGGGCAGTGTTTCATTCTGTTGTGTATAAGGTCGCTATGAGTCAGAACCAACTTAATGGCACCTAATGTTTTCACCATCTCTTCCCATAGATGTAGTCAATCTGATTCCTGTCTATCCCATCTGGTGAGGTCCATGTCCTTATGTTATTGCAAAAACATATTTTTAATGAATAAGTAAGTCAGTCATTGGTCTTGTAAAATTCTACCATGCTATCTCCAGCATAGTTTCTTTCAATAAGGTCATATTTTCCAATTTAGGAATCCTTCTTTGTTTCCAACTTTTGCAATCCATTCACCAGTAACTTTTAATGAATCTTGACTGCATGTGTGATCATTTCTAGCCTGAAGAAGTTGGTAGAATTCTTCAATTTCTTCATAACTAACTTTAGTGGTTGGTGTGCAAATACAGTAATTGTGATATTAACTGAACTTTCTTGTAGGTGTGTGGCTATTAACCTATTACAGACAGAATTGTACTTCAAGATAGATCTTGAAATGTCCTTTTTGATGATGAGTGCTACACCATTCCATTTTTTATTGGTCATTTCCTGTTTAGTAAACCATATGATTGTCAGATTAAAAATGGTCAATATCAGCCCATTCCAGCATACGAATGCCTAGGATAACGATCTTAAGTGTTTAAGTTTATTTTTGACAACTTCCAGTTTTCCTAAATTCATATTTTGTACATTGCACGTCCTGATTACTAATAGATGTTTGCAGCTAATTTCTTCACATTGTAAGTTGTGCCCCATCAGCAAATGAAAGTCTCCAAAGCTTGGCTCCATCCATGTCATTAAGGTAAATTATTTCATGGAAGCAGCTCTTCCGCAGTACCATTTTGAGTGATTTCCAACCTGAGGGCCTCATCTACCAGCACTATATCTGGCAGTGTTTTGCTGCTATTCTAAGGTTTTCATTGGCTAACCATTCAGAAGTGGTTTGCCTCTCCTTTCTAGTTTGTCTTAGTCTGGAAGCTTCACTGAAACCTATCCACCATGGGTGACTCTGCTGGTCTTTAAAATACCGGTACCATAGCTTCCAGCATCGCAGCAACACACAAGCTGCCACAGTATGAAACTGACAGAGAAGTGGTGGAGAAGTTCCTCGACCCAGGGATAGATTGATCTAAAGACACAGGGAGATCTCCAAGGAATGCTGGGCCTACAGACCCTGAGAGGAGACAAGAACAGTTTTCCTGAGCCGGTGCTCTGAATTTGGACTTCTAGCCTCTTACGCTGTGGGAGAATAAACTTCTGTTTGTTTAAACTATCCACTTGTGGTATATCTGTTACGGAAGTATTATATACTAAGACACTCAATACTAAGAAAAATGACGTTTTCTTTAATTACTAAGGCTGAAGAGTTCATTTTATTCTTTGTGCAGTCTACCTCAAAATCAGTAGTTCAACAGAAGACATTCCTGAGTTAAAATTTAAGCAGCAGGGCTTTGAAAAAAGCTAAGGTTTTTAATCTTTAAGATCTTTAGTTAAATATCTCAAATGTTTGTTCTAGGTGACCTATGATAAACTCCCCACAACTCGAAATTTCACTGCAATCCAGATAAGATTTGCTGTTTTGCAAAGAGAAAAGTGTTTTGAAGAAAGGCTATTTAATATGTTGTGAGCTACATGAAGCATGTCAAATTAGCAGAAGTACCAAATTTTCTTTGCATTAAAATTTCCATGCCAATAATGTTTACAATGATAATAGCCACGTTATATTATGTCACACTTCTAACATTTTAATTACTAACCTAATTGCAACTTTTCCCTTTGAACCTAGCATCATCAAAGCCAATGAATGATTTTAACTGAGGCCTTCTTGTCATTTACCCATGAAGTTTGTAAAAATTATTATTACTAATCAGATATTTGAAGGCTTGAGAATTTTAGTATGTTCTTGGGTATATCCTGACTGTTGAGTTTTATGTTTTAAGATTATTATGCATTATTTCTGACACCCTTTGGAAAAGAAGGTTGATGTTTATATTTGGAGATATTTTCATTTAAAGTTAAAAAGTTTTTGTTTTTGTTTTTGAATTGGGTGAAGTTTTATAGAGCAAATCAGTTTCCCCCTCAACAATCCACACACATTTTCTTTCATCTCATTGACTGCACTCCTCACAGTGTAACATCATCTATCTATCCTGCTTCCTCCCTGTTTTTTTTCCTTTCCTCCTTCTCTCCGAACTCTTCTGACCTACGTATGTCCTTGGATAAATGCTGCCCTTTTGATATCAAATGGCTGGTTATTGTAAAGTGTGTGTACTTACCTAGTGTTATGATTCTCCTTGTAGACCTGCCTATTGTTGGTCTGAAAATTGAGTCACGGAAGGTGAATTTCCAGACCTGAAAATGGCTCAGTGCCATAAACTTGTGAGTTTCGCCAGTTTCTATCTGACCAGCCTGCTTTTGTTAAATATTTTGAGTTTTATTCCATTTTTCTTCTATCCAAGTTCTTCTAATGCAATCCCTTTCTGAGCAGTTGGTAGCAGTGGCCTGGTACCTCCATGTTGGAGAGTAAGTTTCAGTCTCTTCTGACATCTGTTTTGATTTTTGTCTTTTCTTTCTTGCCTTTTAAATGATCTTTTTCTGTCTTCTTACATGATGTTCTTAATGCCATCCCACAACTCTTTTGTCTTCAATCATTAGTGTCTAATGCATCAGATCTGTTCTTCAGATGATCTCTGAATTCAGGCGGGATATGTTCAAGGTCATATTTTGGCTCTCATGGACTGTTCTAATTTTCTTCAGCTTCAGCTTGAACTTGCATATGAACAATTGATGGGATGTTCATAATCTGCTCTTGGTCTTGTTTTGTCTGATGTTAAGGAGCTGGTATTTTGTCTGATGTTTTGTCCACTGCCTCTTTCCACAGATGTAGTCATTTGATTTCTGTGTATTCCATCTGGTGAGGTCCATATGTATAGTCTTCTTTTGTGTTGTTTCAAAAAGGTTATTTGCAATGAACAAGTCATTGGTCTTGTAAAATTCTATCATCTTTGCAGAGTATGTTATACTAATTGACCTTGGAGTCCTTTGAGCCTTATCTATAGTTTTCTGTTGTTGTTTTTTTGATTGACTTTACTTGCTTTTTCATTAGTTTTATAGTTAATTCCCACCAGGCCTTTCACTTTAAAAAATATATATATTATTTATAAATGAGCCAGAGGTGTTTTAAATTGTCTTTCAATATTATAAAGAATGTTTTTCACAAGTTAAAGAATCCTTTAATTACCAGAAACTAGAATTTTTAAATCCGCCTAATATTGTACCTGGAGATTATGTATATTGGAAAATGTATCAATTAAAAGTCTCACTGTAACCTCATTGAAAAATACCTTATCTATTATCCTTATGCATGTGCTGTCAGATTACAGGGAGTTAAAACCCAGCTACATTTATCACAAGCAAAGCAGGCTAAGATAGCAGCGTACACTTGCCAATCTTCTGGAGAATGTCCAGAAGCAGGTGACATCTGAGGTAGACATCTCGTACCAAGATCAGATCACAGAACAAGAGTTTATACATCTTGCTGAACTCCATGTGCTTAGCTTTATAGTTATAGTGTTTCTTATACTGGAGTCCTGGTGTGGTGCTGTAGGATAAGCAATGGATCACAAGGTCATTTTGAACCACAAGGTCAGTGGTTCAAGCTCACCAGTCGCGCCTCAGAAGTGTTTTACAGGGTAGTTATGAATCAGAAGTGACTCGACAACACTTAGCAACAACAAAAATTAACACGTCATGATAAGATATTTTAAAGTAGATAATGCTCAGGTACTCTTCAATGAATAGCATCTGAGGTCTTAAAAACTTGCAAAATCAGGCAGTGATCTCTGATGATTTCATCTGGAAGAAAGATTATTCCTACTTGGGTGATGTGATCTTTGCCTCTTGGTGGTGACTTGGTCAAACAGGGGGAATTGAATTGTTTTTGTTAAGTGCCTCTGAGTTGTTTCCATCTCCTAGTGACCCTGTATAGGATTTCTGAGGAGTGGCTGGTGAGTTTGAACTGCTGACATTGCATTTCAAACTGACCTTGCAGTCCAGTGCATCATCCCACAGTGCCACACCAAGAGCAAACTTTAAATCTTCGTGGTTTTAGCAAAACTCTATTGTACTTTTGGAAATATCAGCAATCCAGATTGTTGCCTGTTTGTTTCTTGATTTCACTTTATATAGGCCTCACTCTGTACTTTCATTTTCTGAGATTCTGTGTTACCCCAGTAAGCTGTCTTTTCCTCAAAAACCTATCAGTTTGCCACACTTTGGTGGCTTGTGTGTTGCTATGATTCTAGAAGTTATTCCACCAGTATTTCAAATGCTTCAGGGTCAACCATGGTGGACAGGTATCAGCAGAGCTTCCTGACTAAGACAGACTCGGAAGAGGCAGATCACTTTGGAAATGTTATCTACTGAAAACCTATGGCTAACAGAGAACATTGTCTGATCCAGTGTCAGAATGAGCCCCTCACACTGGAATGCACTTAAAATACAAATGGAGATGAGCTGGTTCCTGAAAGTTGAGTTAATGTTAATGATTTGGATGAAGTCAAGCTTTCAGGACCTTCATCTGCTGAAGGGGCATGACTCACATTGAGAAGAAACAGTTGCAAACATCCATTCGTAAGTGAAACATGGAATGCATGAAGTATGAATCTAGGAAAATTGGAAATTATCAAAAATGAAATGAAATGCATAAAGGTTGATATCCTAAGCATAAGTGAGCTGAAATCGATCAGTATTGGCAGTTGAAAATCAGATAATCATATTGTTTATCGTTCTGGGTGTCTTAGCTATCTAGTGCTGGCATGCTAGAAATTCCACAAGTGGATGATTTTAACAAACAGAAGTTTACTCTCTCACAGTTTGAAAGGCTAGAAGTCCTAATTCAGTGCACCGACTCTGAAAATGGTCTTGACTCCTTTCATCAGCTCTAGACCCAGTATTCCTTGATGATCTCCTTGCGTCTTGAACCTTGAACTCTCTGAACCTAGGAGTTTCACAGGAGCCCTGGTAGAGTAGTGGGTTACAAGTTAAACTGTTAACTGCAAAATCAGCAGCTCAGTTCTACCAGTCAGAACTGACTCTACCACCAACCACTGGGAACTTCCCAGTTCAGGGACTCCAGGTCCAAAAGGTGCGCTCCATGCCCAGATCTTCTTTCTTGGTGGTAGTAAGTTCCTCTCTCTGTGTTCTCTTCTCTTTCTTTTTACATCTGAAAAGATAGTGTTGCAAATGCAGCTTAATCCTGTAGATTGCTTCTGTCCTCATTAACATCATGGTAAGGAGAATTTACAACACACAGGATAATTACATCAGATCTAAGCTGATGACATCAGAGCTAACTGCTCCTTGGAAACCCTATACAGGGTCACAATGAGTCAGAACCAACTCAATGGCAGTCCTGAGAGCAGACACTGCTTCCATCTTTTTCCTGTTATATTGCCAAAGTCTGAATTGTGTCTTGTTTACAGCAAACCAGTTGTGGCCCAGTTGATTCTGAATCGTGGAGACCCCATGTGTGTCAGAGTAGAACTATCACAGAGGGAACTAGATAATCACACCTGTCTTCTGAAGCACCTTTGTGTGTACTTGAACCTCCAACCTCTTGGCTAACAGCTGAGTAGGTTCACCTTTTATACAACCCAGGGATGTCTAGCACAATAGTGTTATGTGCTTTCAAGTTGATTCCAACTCATAATGACGCTGGAGCTGCTGGTGGGTTTGAACGCCAACCTTGTGATGAACAGTCCAGTGCTTATCCCACGGTGCTATACCAGGTAGCCATTTCATAAATATTGGCTGAATAAATGAGTAGATTTCTTTATTCTAGGATACATGAAAGGAGTCCTGGTGGAATAGTGAGTTATGGATTTGACTGTTAACTACAAGGTCAGCAGTTCGAATCCAGCAGCCACTCTTTGGGAGAAAGAGGAGGCTTTCTGCTCCCATAAAGATTTGCACCCATGGAAACCCTATATAGGGTTGTTATGAGTCAGAGTCCACTAGATGGCACTTAACAACAACAACAACAGCAACAACAACACGTATGGTATTCCCTAATCAGTGACGTGCTGCTGGACTGCTCTTTAGAATCCAGAATGGGGAAACTTTGTCTCACTTTGGACATGTGATCAGGAGGGACCAGGCCCTAGAGAAGGACATCATGCTTGGTAAAGTGGAGCATCAGCGAAAAAGAGGGTGACCCCCAAAGGGATGGACTGACACAGTGGAGGTGACAATGGGCTCAGACATGACAACAATTATGATGACTGGACAATGTCTCATTTTGTTGTGCACAGGGTCACTGTGAGTTGGAACCTACTACGTGGCACTTAATGACAACAATCACTTGGTTGAACTTGGTATTTCTCACATCATCATTAATTAATTAACACATTTATAAAATATCTAGTAAGGTGACTTCTTTTATCTCTGGCTGTTTTCATATGGAGTCCTGGTGTGGCACTATAGGGTAAGCATTGGACTGCTAACAGCAAGGTCAGAAGTTCAAATCCACTAGCCGTTCCTTAGAAACCCCATGCAGGGTCGCTATGATTAGGAACTGACTCGATGACACTTAACATCTTAACAAATTTTCATACAGAAGCCCTGGTGGCACAGTGCTTAAAGCGCTCAGCTGCTAAATGAAAGATTGGCAGTTTGAATCCACAAGCTGCTCCGTGGGAGAAACATGAGTCAGTGTGCGTCCATAAAGATCGGCAGTCTTGGAACCCATATGAGGCAGTTCTAGTGTGTCTTACAGGCTCACTGTGACTTAGAACTAGGCTACATGGTAATGAGTTTGGGTACTTTTCATGTTTGTTGTTGTTAAGTGCCATTCAGTTGGTTCTGAGGCTGTTAAAATCCTTGCAGAGTAGAAAGTCTCATCTTTCTTCTGAGGAGCAGCTGGTGAGCTCCAACCATGGACCGTGTGGTTAGCAGTCCAGCGCTCATCCTACAGAGCCGCTCTTTGCCCCATTGTCATCTATTGTACTTATATTTGAAAACAGGAAAAGTTGTACAGATAGGTACATTGTGGAAAAACTAGAAAGTCTCCAATCTTTTCTCTTTAAAGAAAATGGCGTCATTCTGTAGTTAGCATTCTGTTGCTTGCTTTTAAGTCCTTTCTGCAGAATGTTCTCAACTTCTCACTTGTCAGTGATATTGTTCTGAACCATCTTTCTTTATAGCTATATAGTTCTCCACTGAATAAAGATGTTCAATATTTGATTAAACCATTGTCTTATGATTGTTGTTGTTTAATGCCTTTGAGTTGGTTCCGACTTATGGCAACTCGGTATAGGGTTTCCGAGGAGCGGCTGGTGAGTCTGAACCACCGACGTTGTGGTTAGCAGTCCAGTGCTTATCCTACAGCATCACACCAGGCCCCCTTTCTTATGGCAGGACACTTTTCCCCTCCATTATTTAAAAAAAACACGATCATGAACGTTCTTGTAACCCACAATTCCTTAAAATAAATTCCTAGCTCAAAGCATATGTATTTTTCAGAGATTTTTAATCAATATCTGACAGACCAGTGTTCACTGGGGATCTCCAGCTCTCTTGGCATCAATTTCCCCCTGTGTCTAGCAGGTTCTGAGTGTAGGAACACTAGGCCCAAATGATACACGGCAGTCCCGGCTCTTCTTTTGTGCTGGTACTGAGGTCTCCCTTTCTGTTTGCTGTTCTCTCCCTTTATCTCCTATAGAATAACAGGTGAAACAGGTCACACCCCAGGAAATTCCCTTTATATTGGATCAAAGCTGTGACTTGACAAGGGTTTTGCATCCCACCCTAATCCCTTTACAATGGACTGGTTGTTCACTTCAGATCACATCATGGTGTGGTGATTAAATCCTCCCATAACTGCCAAACCTCGACCTCTCATGGCCCAGCCAAGTTGTCATAGATTTTGAGGGGACTCAATTCAGTCCATAATGCACCTTATAAACTATAGTTGCAGCCTGTGTCTTTGCGCTTTTGTCAGATTAGCCCTGATGGACGACACTAATCCTCAGGGCTGTTAGTAAACACGGCTAATGGTACTAATCTAATAACTGGATCAGCATTGGACTTGGAGCAGGCTGGCTTTTCATTCATTTCCAGCCAGGTGTTTAGATCCTGTTTATAATTTCCTAGTGGAAAGACTGGCAATTTCCAATTAGCAAGCCAGACTAATAGTATTCATTGGGCATTTTTGTTTGTGAACAAGAAACATAGTGTTCCCATAATCCAGTTTCTAATTAAACACAGATTTGGTGACTAATAATTTGCCAGGAAATAACTGATACTTCCTCAATACATATGTACCATTATTATACATTTCTTTGTTTATTTTATTGTAAATAATGGTTGATGGTCATGTGCCCTGGAGTTGGTTCCGACTCACAGCGACCCTGTACAGGGTTTCCGAGGCTGTAAATCTTTACAGGAGCAGAAAGCCTCATTTTTCTCCCACGGAACAGCTAGTAGTTTCGAACTGACGATCTTGAGGTTAGCAGCCCGATTTGTAACCACTACGCTACCAGAGGTCCTTATTAGGGGGCTTCAAAAAGTTTGTGGGAAAATTCTACTAGCTTTTCATTCCCTTTTTTTCCCATGAACTATTTGAAGGGCCCTCATATTTGTTCTTGTTGTTATGTGCCGTGGAGTCGATTCCGACTCATAGCGACCCTGTACAGGGTTTCCAAGGTTGTAAATCTTTACGGGAGCTGAAAGCCTCATCTTTCTCCCACAGAACAGCTGGTAGTTTCGAACTGCTGACCTTGTGGCTCACAGCCCGATTTGTAACCACTACGCTGTGGACTAATTTCACTCGACATAATGTCCTTCAAAGGAGCTTTGGTAGCGTAGTGGTTACAAGTCGGGCTGCCAACCTCAAGGTCAGCAGTTTGAAACTACCAGCCATTCCGTGGGAGAAAGATGAGGCTTTCTGCTCTTGTAAAGATTTATAACCTCAGAAACCCTGTGCAGGGTCACTATGAGTCAGAACTGACTCCATGGTACTTAATAACAACAACAATGTCCTTCAGGTTCATCCATGTTATGAGGTGTTTGGCAGATACATCTGTTCTATTGTATGTCTGGATCACAGTTTGTCTATGCATTCATCCATTAGTGGGCTTTTAGGTTATGTCCGTCTTTTTGCTAATGTGACTATGCTATGATGAATATGGTTGTGCATATCTCTATTTGTGTCCTGGCTCTTATTTCTCTAGGATATACACCTTGTAATGGGACTGCTGCATCACATGGCAAAGGGGGCTTCAAAAAGTTTCTGAAAAAATTCAACTGTCTTTTAATTCAATTTCTCCATCAGTTTTTGAAGCCCCTTTATGTAGGATTGACTGAAGCTATTTTTATTTGCATAGACTGCAAATATAGCAATGAATATAGTAGAGTGTGTTGTTGTTGTGAGGTGCCATCGGGTTGGTACTGACTCATAGTGACCCTATGTACAACCGAATGAAACACTGTCCAGTCCTACGCCAGTCTCACAATTATTGCTATGTTTGAGCCCATTGCTGCTGCCACTGTGCCAACTCATTTAGTTGGGGGTCTTCCTCTTTTTCTTCGACTCTTCACTTTACCAAACACTATATCCCTCTCCAGGAACTGGTCCCTCCTGACAATATGTCCAAAATATGAGATGAAGTCTAGTCATCCTGGCTTCCAAGGAGCACTCTGGCTGTACCTCTTTCAACACAGATTGATTTGTTCTTTTGGCAGCCTATACTACTTTTAATATTCTCCTCCAGCAGCCAACTCAAATGTATCAATTCTCCTATGGTCTTTCTTATTCAGTGATGAAAACTGATGAATCACAACCAAACACCTTGAGAGAATGAGTCACTGGGTCTAGGGGCTCAGGACCATGGTCTTGGGGAACGTCAAGGTAAATCAGCACACTGTGATCTACAAGGAAAATATTCTACATTCTACTCACTAGGTGAGTAGAATGAGGTCTTCCAAGCTTAGAAGTGGCATCTAAGGTGTAACTGTTGGTCTCTCCCCACCAGAAGCAAAGAAGCATGAAGAAAATCAAAGAAACCTGGGGATAATTAATCCAAAGCACATGTGCATCCATGAACCTCAGCCTCCACGACCCTGGTACTAGAAGAACCAGGTGGTGCCTGGTTACCACTACCAATCTGTCTACGAGGAACTGGATTAGAAGATCATGGGTGGAGTGGGAGAAAAATGTAGAACAAAGCTCAAAAATTACAAAAATCACCAGCTTACTAGTCTGACAGAGACTGGGGCTCCTGAGGCTATGGACCTTACTCAAGTCTTCAAGTCTGGAACTAAGCCCATCCTCAGGGTTCAGTTTTCACCCAAAGAGACAGCTCTATAAACAGGGTCACTATGAGTCAGAACCAACTCCATGGTACTTAACGATGAACCATAAGGTCAACACTGACACTGTTGTTGTTGTTGTTAAGTGCCGTTGAGTCAGTTCCGACCCATAGAGACCCTGAACAGGGTTTCTAGGCTGTAACTCTTTACGGGAGCAGAAAGCCTCATCTTTCTCCCACAGAACAGTTGGTAGTTTTGAACTGCTGACCTTGCGGTTCGCAGCCCGATTCGTAACCACTACACTACCAGAGCTCCTTACAGTGACACTAGGGAGGTAGGTACTCTTTTGAACACTCAGCTATTCAAGATGAAATGGGAACATTTGCCCAAGGACAGCGTTCAGAAGGCAGAAAGTGCTAGGGAAGAAGGAGAACTAGAAACCGGAACTATTTGGAGGAAGTGGGATAAATGATGTTGCATTGTGAGGCTTGCAGTCAATGGCAGAAAACAAAATGTGTAGGATTTGTTGAATGGAAAACTGATTAGCTCTGTACCCTTCACTCAACTCACAATAAAGAGTTTAAAAGAAGAAAGAAGCAGCCAAGAGAGAGAAAGGAGACAAGGACTTTTTAAAAGAGTGGTAACGTGGGTCAAGTCTGTAACACTGAAAACACCTAAAGGCCCAGGAGGAGCTCTGTAGCAGAGCAGTACACATAGCAGGCCCAAGAGGAGCCTCTTCTCAGGGAGCTGAGAGCAGCCGAGAGGAGGCCTTCCCAACAGAGAGAAGAACCCGGTTGCTTGCATGGTTGAGAGGAGCTGAGAGAATTGTCCTGCACTGAAGAAGGGAGACTTTGCCTGTATGCTTCCTGACGCTGATCGCAAGTTGTACTCTGGTGCTTCCTTAGTGATCACTCAGCTGTTAAGAGAAATAAAGGAGAGAAAGGGGAAGGAGAAAGGAATACACAGAATCATTGCGCCAAAAAGAACTGGTCAATGTGCAACCATTTCAAGAGGTAGCAACCAATGGTTTTGAAGGAAGAAGTGCAAGTTGTACTGAAGGTACTGGCCAAAACAAGCCTTCAGGAAAGGACAGAATATCAGTTGAAATGTTTCAACCAAGTCCTAAGAAATCTTTCTTAAGATATTTGGGAACCAGCTGCCTGGTCAGTTGACAGGAAGAGATCCATATTTGCACCCACCCCAAAGAAGGACGATCCATTAGAATGTAGACATTACCAAGCAATATCATTAATATTCCATGCAAGTAAAATTTTACTGAAGATAACTCAGAACTTGTTGTAGCAGTACATCGACAGGGAGCTGCCAGAAACCCCAGTTGGATTTAGAAGAGGACATGGAATGAGGTGTATTATTGTTGATGTGAGGTAGAACTTGGCTCAAAGCAGAGAATACCAGAAAGATGTGCTTTAGTGACTGTGAAAAGGCATTAGAATGTGAGAATCATAACAAACTATGGATAACATTGTGAAGGAT
>NW_006408620.1:5149868-5151722 GCF_000296735.1 Chrysochloris asiatica | reverse complement strand
TTGTTTGATTTCTTGCTTCCTTAAGTGTTGATGGTTGATCCAAGCAAAATGAAGTCATTGACAACTTCAACGTTTCTCCATTTATATGGATGTTATTTATTTATGGATGTTATTTATTTATGGATGTTATCATTATGTACAGAGAAGGCAAAAAAAACCCAAAAAGGTGATGGTTGTAAAAACACAAGCTAAAAATGTAATATTTGAATACTTTAAAGAAATATAAAGTGATAAAAACATTACTTTGAGGACTAAGGTATGCCTTACCCTGGTGGTGTAGAGGGTTACATGTTGGGATGCTAACTTTGAGCTCAGCAGTTCAAATCTATCAGCCGCTCCATGGGAGAAAGATGAGACTTTCTGTTCCCATCAAGATTTTCAGCCTCAGAAACCCTATACAGGGTTGCTATGAGTCGGAACCAACTAGACAGCACATAACCACCACCACCATATGCACGTGAAAGCCGAATAGTAAGTAAGACCAAAGAATCGATGCCTTTGAGTTATGGTGTCAGAGAAGACTATTGAATATACCATAGACTGCCAGAAGAATAAACAGATCTGGATTGAGGAAGTACAGCCAGAAGGCTCCTTAGAAGTCAGGATTAAGAGACTTCATCTCATGTACTATGGACTTGTTACCAGGAGGGACCAGTCCCTGGAGGACATCATGCTTGATAAAGCAGAATTTCAGCGAGAAAAAGGAAGACAATTAAAGAACATGAATTGGCACAGTGAGTGTACCAATGGACTCAAATGTAGCAGTGATTATGAGGATGGTACAGGACCTCACAGTGTTTCATTCTGTTGTACATACTGTACACAGGCTCACTATGAATTGGACCTGGCTCAACAGTGTCTACCAACAGTGAAGCTCAAGGAAAATGGCTCTGTTCCCATGTACCAGCTCTCTTTTCCAATATCTAGATCACATTGCATACCATTCCCATTCTGTCATGAGATTGCCCAATTCTAGAATGACATTACAAAAGCATTGCCTAAAGCCCTGGACTCAGATAAACCCGACTCCACCACCTACCAGCCCTGTGACCGTGGTCAAGTCCTTTATTCTATCTGTACATGACGCTCTTCCGCATTTGCAAAGAGTCATAAAAACAATAACTTATTCACAAACTACAAAATGGGAGAAAATGTTTGCAAAATTGTATAGATGACATGAGTGTTGGACTGACAACTAAAAATCGGAAGTTCCAACCCACCAACCACTCTGGGGGAGAAAGTTGAGCAGTTTAATTCTGTAAAAATATAGTTTTGGGGAACCTCCAGGGCAATTCTACTCTGTCTCATAGAATCATCATGAGTTGGAATCAACTTGATGGCAGTAAGGTTTTTCTTGGTTTATATATGACAAGGACCTAGTATTCAAAATACAATGTTTACAACTTAACAAAGAAAAGAGCTCTTACAACTCAACAGCAAAAAGACACGCTCGAGTAGACATTTCTCCAAAGACGATTGCACATAGCCAACAGGTACATGAAAAGATGCTCAACATTATTAGTCATTAGAAAAATGCAGATCAAAACCATAATGAAATACCACCTCATACCTAAAAGGATGATTATAATTTTTAAAAAAGATAGACAATAACAAGTATTGGAAAGGATGATAAGAAATGGGAATCCTTGTTCATTGTTGATGAGAATATAAAATGCTACAACCACTGTGGGAAACAGTTTGGTGGTTTTTCAAAAAGTTAAACATAGAATTACCATGACACAATTCTGCTCCTTGATATACCCCAAAGAATTGAAAACAGAGATTCAAGCAGATATATTTATACCATATATTGTCAAGGACTTCATTCTTCTTGGATCAACTATCAACACTCGC
>NW_006408620.1:5120888-5149768 GCF_000296735.1 Chrysochloris asiatica | reverse complement strand
CATCATAATTTACAATAGCCAAAAGTGGAAACAACTCAAGGGCCTTTAATAAGATGAATGGATAAACAAAATGTCATATGTACATACACATCATAGAATTTGGAGACTTGGTGTGGCGCTGTGGGTTAACACGCTGGACTGCGAGGTCAGTGATTCAAGCCCAACAGCCACTCCTCGGAAACCCTATACAGAGTCACTGTGGGTCAGAACCAACTCAACGGCACTTAGCAACAACAACAATGATAGAATTTAGGTGTTTGTTGTTGTTAAGTGTCATGGAGTCAGTTTCAACTCATAGTGACCCTGTGTAGGGTTTCCAAGCAGCTGGTGGGTTTGAACCACCGACCTTGAGGTTAGCAGTCCACTACTTATCCTACAGTGTTCAACACCAGGGTTCAACAGCAATAATAACAACAAATAATAGAATAGTGTTCAGCCACAGAAATGAACAAAGTACTGATACATGTACTGTAATGTGGATGCACCTTGAAAACGGTATGCTAAGTGAAGTAAGCCAGTTACAAAGGACCATCTAGTATAGGATGCCATTGTAGGAAATGCTCAGAATGGGCAAATCTATAGAGACAGATATCAGATCAATAGTTGCCAGGCACTGGGAGGAGAGAATGGGGAATCACAGTTTTGTTTTTTCAACTTTTCATTGTGAATTGAATTGAGTGAAGTTTTACAGACAAGGTTATCAGTTTCACATTCAGCAACTAAAACAGATTCATCTCAATGATTGCAATTCACAGACACGTGGGCAAATTACAGGGCAGAGAGAACAAAGGGAATTCCTCACAAAACCATGATTGACAGCAGAGCTACTCATCATTGTAGCAGGAGGGAGGGACTTCAGGTACAGGAAAAGGACTGTGATTGGAACAGGATACACACACTGCTGTAGATTAGAAAAGCTCACAGGATTGGTTCTCAGCCCTCTGACCACAGGATTGGTCCTGGTACCCTGATTTCCATGAAGGTTACATAGAGGCGAATCCCTGAGATGGAGTCTGCCCCTCCCCAAATTGTCTAGAAAGGAGCCCTGGTGGCCCTGTAGAATAAGTGCTGGATTTCTAATCTCAAAGTCGGCAGTTCAAATCCACCAGCCACTCTGAGGGAGAATGGTGAAGATGTCTGCTCCTATAAAGATTTACAGCCTTGGAAACCCAATGTAGGGTCGATATGAGTCAGAATTGTTGAAGAATCAATGCATTTGAGTTGTGGTGTTGGACAAGAATATTACAAGTACCATGAGCGGTCAGAAGAACAAACAGAGCTGTCTTGGAAGAAGGACAGCCTGAATACTCCTTAGAAGCGAGGGTGGCGAGGCTTCATCTCTCATGCTTTGGAAGCATTATCAGTCCCTGGAGAAGGATATGGTGTTTGGTAAAGTGGAGGGTCAGTGAAAAGAGGTAGACCCCAATGAGATGAAATGACACAGTGGCAGGAACAATAGGACCAAACGTAACAATTATGAGGATGGCCCAGGACCAGGCAGTGTTTCATTCTGTTGTGCATAATAAGGTCACCATGAGTCAGAACCCGCTCATTGGCACCTAACAACAACAACAGCAATAACATGAGTTGAGATCAACTCAATGGCAGTGGTTTGGGCTGTTTATTGGGGAGCGTCCTGAATCCACTTTCAAATGCACCTCTCCCTGCTTTTCCAGAATTGTCTCCGTCACTGGGGCAGTCTAGCTGTCAGCAGTGTATAAAGTACTCAGGAAGGTGTCTGAATGTATGTCGAGGTTCAAAAAGGAGTTGGGCTCGGACAGTAGGCCACAGCCTTCTGCAGACCAAAACACCTTTAGATTTCAGGCTCTAACTACTGCCACCAGCTTGCTTTTTTTGTTTTATCCTTAGATGGTATAATAATAATAATAATATTAATAGCAATAATAAACACCACAATTGCTAACATGAAATGAATGGATGGTATGTGAGGTACTGTGCTAAGCCCTTTGCATGTGTGGCATCCCCTTAATTTATTCCTCAAACCCTAAAATGTCTGTACTTTTACTGCTCTCAGTTCAGACTCACCAGCCGCTCCTTGGAAACCTTATACAGGGTCACTATGAGTTGATAGCACTTAACAACAACAACAACAACAACAACAATGTTTTCCAAGTGAGGAGACTGAAGATGAGGAAGGGTTACTAACTAGCTCACTGGAGGCCACACAACACGTAACAATTGCCATTCTGATCTGCTTTCAGGAAACAAGTGGCAGAGCCTGAAGGGCAGAAACAGCGCTGGTCTTGCAATGAGAGTTAGGAGGCTGCCTCGTTGAAAACACTGGAACCTCCAGGAGTAGAACTTACAGTCTGTCCCCAGTGTTTTGTTGCCTGGGCGAGGCTGGCTTCTAGAACCATCTGGGTCATCAGTTTCAGTTCTTCCTGACAGCTCACTAGGGTTCAGTCAGCTTTTCAGCCCTTGGCTGAGTCATCTGCCAGATGAATATGAAAACAAAGCTCTCCCTCCAGCTGGGAAAAGAGAGCTATAAATAATAACCTTGAGGTTCCGCCTGAAACCAAGATTCTCCTGGGAGAGAGGACACTGGTAATGGCCAACTTCTAGGTCTGGTTTCTGCTGATCTGTGTTTCCTAGCAATGGGATGAGAATCATGCCTTCCAGGGGACTCCAACATAGAACAGCAAACTTCCTGTGCTTGTGCGCATTCTTGTCTCAGAGAAGAGGCTGCCTTGGGCCCCATGTGGCACCCAGTGGGGAAGC
This sequence comes from Chrysochloris asiatica, assembly GCF_000296735.1. Taxonomy (NCBI): domain Eukaryota; kingdom Metazoa; phylum Chordata; class Mammalia; order Afrosoricida; family Chrysochloridae; genus Chrysochloris; species Chrysochloris asiatica. The sequence continues at coordinate 5,147,029 of NW_006408620.1, read as the reverse complement.
ATGCTCTAAAGTTGTTAGGTGCCACTGAGTTGGTTCCAACTCATAGTGACCCTGTATAGGGTGTCCAAGGAGTGGCTGGTGGGTTTGAACTGCTGACCTTCCAGTTCGTAGTACAGTGCTTATCCTGTAGTGTCATACCAGGACTCCACGCTCTACAGAGTTGTTGTTGTCATGTTCCATTGAGTCAATTCTGACTCATAGCTACCCTGTATAGGTTTCTGAGGAGCAACTGGTGGACTTGAACCTCTGACCTTGCAGTTATCAGTCCAATGTTTATCCTATAATGCCAAATCAGGTCTAAAACGAGGATCATAATAGAATCTATTGCATATGGCGATAATGAAGGCTGCTGTTGTTAAGTGTTGTTAACTAGGTTCAGACTCATAAGGACCCTGTGTAGGGTTTCAGAGGAGCAGTTGGTGGGTTTGAACTGCTGACCTTCCAGATAACCAGTCCAGAGTTTATCCTACAGCACCATACCAGGACTCCACACTCTACAGTATTGATGTTGTTAAATGCCGTTGAGTCAGATTCGATGAGTGACTGGTGGGCTTGAACCACTGACCTACCTCGCAGTTAGCAGTCCAGTGTTTATCCTCTAGCACCACACCAGGACTAAAATGAGGATCATGATAGAATCTAGTACATAAGGTGATAATGACAGTTGTTGTTCTTATGGGCCATTGAGGAAGTTCCGACTCATAGTCACCCTGTATAGGGTTTCTGAATCTTTAAATCTTTGCAGAAGCCGAAAGCTTTGCCTTTCTCCTGCATAGTGTCTGGTGGGCTCCAACCACGGACCTTGTGGTTTGCAGTCCAGTGTTTATCCTATGGAGTCACTGCACTCCCATAATGAGTGCTTGTTCTTGTTGTTGTTGTTAAGTGCCATTGAGTTCGTTTTGATTCATAGCGACCCTGTATAGGGTTTCCAAGGAGCAGCTGGTGAATTTGAACAGCCAACATTGCAGTTCAAACCAACTTTGCAGTCCAGTGTATTAACTCTCAGCACCACATCAGGACTCAATAAGTTAGTTGTTGTTGTTAGGTGCTATCGAGTCAGTACCGACTCACAGTGACCCTGTGCACAGCAGAACGAAACACTGCCCGATCCTGGGCCAACCTCACTACTGTTGCCACACTTGAGTCCATCAATGCTGCCACTTGGCCAATCCATCTCGTTGGGGGTCTTCCTCTTTTTTTCTGACCCTCCACCTTACCAAACATGATATCCTTCTTCAGCGACAGTCCCTCCTGACAATATGTCTGAAGTATAAGAGGCTAAGTCTGGCCATCCTAGCCTCCAAGGAGCACTCTGGCTGCACTTCTTCCAACACAGATCTGTTGGTTCTTTTGGCAGCCCATGACAGTTTTGATATTCTCCTCCAACACCACAACTCAAAGGCATCAATTCTTCTACGGTCTTCCTTATTCACTGTCCAGCTTTATTTAGCATATATATATATATATATGTTATATATATATATGTGTAGTAGGCACTCAATAAAAGAAATTTGTGGAATTCTAGAAAGGGGTCTACTTTGTTATTTTGTTAACGCTGGATAACATTCTTGAGGGGATGTTATGTTGTCTCTGTATGAATAATGACCACCATATGACTTAACATCTGGCCTATCGATGTTGTGGATTTACAATGATAGATTTTCTTATTTCCTTTCCTTGCCTTCCTGCAATGAACCCTATTTGACCATTGTGATGGGTACGGTTTTGTGTCAGCTTGGCTGGGTCAGGCTTCTCAGTGTTTAAGCAGTTAAGATATAATGTTGTAGTTATGGGCCGTGGAGTTGGTTCTGACTCATAGTGATCCTGTATAGTGTCCCCGAGGAGCAGCTGGTGAGCTTGAACCGCTGACCTTGCTGTTCAGATGGCTTTGCAGTCTGATGCGTTAACCCACAGTGCCACACCAGGACTCTTGTTGTACTATTTTGTTGTTGTTATGTGCCGTGGAGTCGGTTCCGACTCATAGCGACCCTGTATAGGGTTTCTGAGGCTATGAATCTTTACGGGAGCAGAAAGCCTCATCTTTCTTCCGCGGAGCAGCTGGTAGTTTCAAACTGCTGATCTTGCGGTTCACAGCCCGATTCGTAACCACTACGCTACCAGAACTCTTTTTAAGATGTAATAACCACCCTCATGATGTGGTCAGCCCTGATCTGATGTAATGATTCCATGTGTTGTAAATCCTCACTTCTATGATGCTAATCTACCACTCCTCTGTCATTTTGTCTTACTGTGGCGACTTACCTGTCGCTGTGATGCTGGCTGGAAGCTATGCCACCAGTATTTTAAATACCAGCAGGATCACCCATGGTGGACAGGTTTCAGTGGAGCTTCCAGATGACTAGGAAGAAGTAGAGGCGGACCACTTCTGAAGGGTTAACCTCTGAGGACATTATGAAGAGCAGCAAAACACTGTCTGAAATAGAGCTTGAAGATGAGCCCCTCAAGCTGGAAGACACTCAAAATACAACTGAGGATGAGCTGCCTCCTCAAAACAGAACTGTCTTTCTTGTCAGGGATGGATCAAAGCTTTTGGAACCTTTTTGCTGATGGGCACACCTCAAAATAAGAAGAAATCGCTGCAAATTAAAACCCCAATGAAATGAGTTTAGAATGACTGGGTCTATACTTGGAGTCCGTGGGATAAGCACTTGACCTCAAGGTTAGTTTGAACTACAAGGTTGGCAGTTCAAACTCACCAGTCGATCCTTGGAAACCCAATACAGTGTCTCTATGAGTTGGAATCCACTCGTCAGTGCCTAACAATAATACTCTGGAATGAAAATTGTGGCATTAATAGCTCAAATAGAAATGCCCACAATGGTTTATGTATTCATTTCAACAGGGTTCACTCTGATACTTGGTTTTTATACTTTCTCACAAAAGAATGATTAAAAGATGTACTCACTGTTGGCTAAGATGATACTCTGGTTTGTGGCTTAATTTGTTGTGCTTTTCTTGAATTTCCCAGTGTTAGCGTTTTCTATTTCTCTGTAACTCCTTTAGTTCTTTCTTTCTTTCTTTCTTTCTTTTTTTTTTAATGTTTTATTGTGTAACTCCCTTAGCTCTTATTCCTTGGTGTCTTTTCTGGGGTTAGCTGTCTCCTTTTTTTTTTTTACAACTTTGAGAGAATTCTTTGTCATCACCTCAGTAAGTATGCAAAGTTTACTCTAAATACTCAGTCTTTGCTGCAGAATTGTTAAGGAAAGTTGCCTTTCTGCATTCTGCTGAATAAAATACAACTGACAGAAAATCCAACTCCAGCTGGCTTAGACGACACAAATGACATTTTGACTTCTGATGGGGGCACTGGTGACTCAGTGGTAGAATTCTTGCCTTCCATGGGGAGACCTGGGTTCTATTCCTGGTCAGGGCATCTCATGTGTGCCCATTACTCATCACTCAATAGAGGTTTACATGTTGCTATGATGCAAGGTTGGCGGTTCAAGGTCACCAGCCACTCCTTGGAAACCTTATATCGAGTTGCTATGGATTGGGACTGACTTGACAGCATTTAACAACAACAACAATACTTTGGATCTACCATCAACACTCACGGAGGCAGCAGTCAAGAAATCAAAGACATATGGAATTAGGCAAATCTGCTACACACGGCCTCTTTAAAGTGTTGAAGAGCAAAGATGTCAATTTGAGGACTAAGGTGTATCTGACCCAAGCCATGGTATTTTCAGTCACCTCTTATGCATGTGAAAGTTAGAAAATGACTAAGGAAGACCAGAGTAGAACAGATGCCTTTGAATTATGGTGTTGAATATTGAAATATTGAAAGTACCATGGAGTGTCAGAAAAACAAATCCATCTTGGAAGTACAGCTAGATTGTTCTTTAGAAGCGAAGATGTTGAGACTTCTGTTACTGGGAGGGATTAATCCCTGAAAAAGGACATCATGTTTAGCAAAGTACAGGGTTAGCGAAAAAGAGGAAGACCCCCAACGAGATGGATTGACATGGTGGCAGCAGCAGCAATGGACCCAAACGTAACAGGATAGTGAGGATCGCGCAGGACCAGGCAGTGTTTGGTTCTGTTGTGCAGAAGGTTGTTATGAGTCACAATCAACATGACGGCACCTAACAATTATGCTCAGTAGATTTCAGCAGAGCTTGTAGGCCAAGAAAGCCTAGGAAGAAAGACCCAGTGATCCACTGAAAATCAGTCAATGAAAACCGTACAGATTACAGTGGTCCAATCTGTAGTCCATCAGTTTCTGCTGCCCACAGATGGGCTTTTCAGGTACTATTCCATCAGTTTCACCTGACCCTGTTCCTGTGTGGCTGTATGAGTTCTTCTTTGCTTTGTGAGGAGTCCTGGTGGCACTGTAGAATAAGCGCTGGATAGCTAAGCATCAGGTTGGTGGTTCAAAACCACCAGTGGCTCCACAGAAACCCTGTACAGGGTTGTTATGAATCGGAACTCAACAGCATTGAACAACTTATTTGTGAAGAAATACATTGCCATCGGGTTGATTCCATCTCACAGCGACTCTATAGCGCAGAGAACTGTTCCCGAGGACTTCTGAGACTGTAAAGTTTTGCTACAGCAGACTGCCACATCGTTCTCCTTTGGTCCTGCTGGTGGGTTTGAACCACTGACCTTTTGGGTTGTAGCCTGATGCTTAACCCACTGTGCCATTAGTGCCCCTTTTCCTTAAAAAAAAAGAAGAGGGACATCTAAATAGCAATAGAGGCTTCTCAGAAAGAAACGCCAGTCTTTCAACTGGGTAAGATCAGCCTCATGAACAAATTTGCTTCATTGTCTATATTTTTCTCGATTCACTCTGAAGCTGTGTACCCAAAGACCCCGGAGAGGTAGGAAGGCCCCTAGGACTAGCTGCAGTCTCTTCCTTTCCTGCTAAGGAGAGACAGACAGGGATGCTGCTGGCGGACACAACCCATCAGAGTGAGCAGGACTCCAAAGCCACAAGCTGCACAGAGGTGCCAACCAGGGGCTCACCGTTCTGGAGCTGAAAGTATGCATCATCTTATCAGCTCAGTTGATCTTTCCTTGTCAGTAGCCCCCAATGTTCCTTGGTTCCTTGGCTTACGGACCAGTCCTCATATGGCACCTGTCTGGCCTTGTATATCTTTGTCTGTTCTGCTCTTTATAACTCTGAAGCAATTCAATTTAGGAGTTATCAATCTGTACTATTATCCTGATATGCCCTTATTACTAATATAAACGAAAAATCCTGTTTCCAAACAGGGTCATATCTGCATTGATGAAGGGCAGGAGTTCAGCACATATTTTGAGGGGACACAGTTCAATCCATAAGACTCGTGTTCGGCCCATGATATCCCCAGATGGTATTTCTATTTATTTTTTATAAAAATTTTTATTGTGTTTTAGGCTTAAGTGTAAGGAGCTCTGGTAGCATAGTGGTTACGAGTCGGGCTGCTAACCTCAAGGTCAGCAGTTCAAAACTACCAGCTGTTCCATGGAAGAAGGATGAAGCTTTCTGCTCCCATAGAGATTTACAGCCTCAGAACCCATATGCAGGGTCGCTGTGAGTCGGAACTGGTGCCATGGCACATAACCAACCAACCAGGAGGAAATTTGCATAGCAAATGAAGTTCCATTTCAATAATTTTAATATAAATTGTTCTCTGACATTGCCTACAGTTTTCTCATTATTTCCATTTTATTTGTTCTGTTCCATTGATCTAGTTTCCCTGACCCTCTTTGCCTTCTCACCATTGCTACGGGGTCTGTGTTGGCCATTTATATTAATGTGTTCCCTTAAACAATCAACACATTATTTATGGGTGACACTATTAGATCCTGGTGTGGCACTGTAGGATCAGCACTGGACTGACTGCTAACCACAAGACTGATGGTTCAAACCCATCAGCCGCTCCTTGGGAACTCTATGCAGGGTTGCTATGAGTCAGAATGGACTCAACAGCACTTAACAACAATGACTGTTTATTTTATAAGCCAATCTGTCATTGGACTGAAAGGTGTCCTCAAGGAGTGGCTTTAGTTCCAAGTTCAAAGGTTATCTTAGGATCATAATCTTGAGTGTTCCTCTAGTCTCTATTGTCCCAGTAAGTCTGGTATTTTTCAAGTGACTTTTTTTGCATATTGTCCTCCCATACTATTTGGGCCTGTTGTGTCCCTGGTCAGAACAGTTGGTCATGGTCACCAGGCACCATCTAGTTCTTCTGGCCTCAGGCTAGAAAGCCTTTGGTTTGTGTGGGCTATTAATCCTGTAGATCAGTTTCTTCTCTGAGTCTTTGGTTTCATTCTTCCTCTTTTGCTCCAGATGAGTAGAGACCAATAGTTGAATCTTAGGTGGCCCCTCACAACCTTTTTTTTTTTTTTTTTTTTAATGTTTTATTGTGAATTATGTGATAGTTTACATGGGAGAACATTGGTTTTACATTCATTCTATCGTATATTGTCTCATTGCCATGGTTACAATCCCCTCCATGCAATCCTTCCCTCGTACCCCCAGGTCTTCAGCACACAGTCCCTCTCCCTCTCTGGATCTAAAGTGTCCAGCTGCTCCATCACTCCATGTCATCATCTCTGGCTCCATTTCAGGCATCACTGCTTCTCTGGGTAGGGTCCGGCTCTCTGCTCTTCTCCCTTGATGGTCCTAGGGACCTCCGCTCCTAGACTGAAAAGTTAATCACTCCCCTCCTTGCTGGGTGACTTACTGGCACTTTCTGGGTGACTTCTTCTGCTCATTGCTATCCCTGGTTCTGTCCTGCAGTAGCCAGATTCCGTTTTGGTTGCTTGCAACCAAAGGACCCTTCGGTTATGTGACCTCTCTGAACCTCCGTTTCCTCATCTATAAAATGCTATTTTTAGTTGCTGTCGAGTTGATTCTAACTCATAGGGCCCCCATGTGTGCAGAGGAGAGCTACACACACTGTCCAAGACTATGAACTTTCACAACTGATTGTCAGACCTGTCTTCTAAGGGGTTTCTAGATGGGTTCAAACTGCCAACCTTTTGGTCAATAGTTGAGTGCTTAACCATTTGCAGCTCCCAGGGATACCTATCTGGGAAATTATATGGCCTTCTTTTTATTCTAGGAGCTCTGGTAGTATACTGAGTGAAACATTGGACTTTGAATGGTACAGTTGGTGGTTCAAGTCCATCAGCCACTCCTTAGGAGAAAGATGAGTTACTCTGCTGTCAAAATTTACAATCTCAGAAATTCTAAGGAGCCGGTCTTCTATGTCCAATAAGGTGACTATGAGTTGGATTCAACTCAACAGCAATGGGTTTCGTTTGGTTTCCATTGATTCATTTGAATAAAGATGACCGAAGTTAACTCACTTAATGTTCACCAACCATCATGATATCGTGTGCGTTAGTTGTCTATGGCTGCCATAACAAATGGCCACCAACTCAGCAGCTTCAAAAGGAGACCCAGTAGTACCGTGCATGAACACTCAGCTGCTATCTGAAAGGACAGCCATTCAAACCCGCCAGCTGCTCTGTAAGAGACAGATGTGACAGTCTGCTTTAGTAAAGATGGCAGCCTTGGAGACCCTGTGGGACAGCTTCACTCAGACCTGCAGGGTCTCTATGAATTGGAATTGAGTTGACCGGGATGCGTTTGGTTTGGGCGATGGCTTAACACAATCCACATGTATTGTCTTACAGTTCTAGAGGTCAGGAGTCCAGAGTGGGTAAGCAGGGCTCTTCTAGAGGCTTTAAAGAGGGATCTGTGTGCTTGCCTTTTCCAGATTCTAGGGGTTACGGCATTTTGTGGTTTACCACACTGAGTCTACCCATTCTCTCCTTCCATCATCACATCTCCTTCTCTGACTCTGATCCTCCTGCCTCCCTCTCATAAGGACCTTGATGATGGCACTGGGCCCATGCAGAAAATCCAGGGTCACCTCCCATCTCATGGTCCTTCGCTCTGTCTCCTCGGCAAAGTCCCTTTGGCCTTGGAACAGATCTTCTTGGTTTCCGAACATTTAGGATGAGGACATCTTTGAGGGGCTGTTATTTGGCCTACCATACCATGTGCCCATAGTTTTTGGTTTATAGACATTTAAGTGGGGGATTCCCAGAAAAAAGAAGTTATAATTTCCACCTTCAATTTTCTTATAATCCTGTTGGAAGACATAATAGGTACACGGTCAATGAATACCCAGGCAAAGTGTGGTGCGTGCTGTCTGGCAGTTAGTGATGACTCATCGTGTCTCCTCGTTGAGACTTCTGGTGTGGTGCCATGGGATCAGCACTAGAATGTTAACCACAATATCGGCAATTCAAACCTACCAGCTGCTCTTTGGAAACCCTATACAGGGTCGCTATGAGTCGGAACCGACTTCATAGCAATTAACAACAACAACATTGAGGTGAGAAACTCAGTCTCTCCCCTAGTGTCTAGTCTCCTCAGAACGGCATTAATAGCCCTGTAGGCTGAGCCCTGTCCAACTCTGGGTGGCAACAATGATAGGACCTACAAGGGGACTCCTTCATCTTGAGGTGAGTGACCAGCAGCCCTGCTTTCTATTCAGCCAGGAAGTTGGAGGTTTTGGGAAAGATCATTAAGGGTGGCTGCTTTTATTGATATATTTCACTTGGACCCTGGTGAGAAGATTTTCTTTCTTTTCATGTTAGATCATATTGTATTTGTAAAAATTGTGGTAAAAAAATGAATAACACAACATTTGCCAATATAACATTTTTTACAAATATAATTGGGTGACTGATTATATTAATCATGTTGTACAACCATCATCAATATCTTTACCAAATTCCCCATTGCCATTAACAGATACTCAGTGCTTACTAAACAATGATTCTCCTTCTCCCTCCGGGTAACCATTTATAAACTTTGGTCTCTATTTAAAAAAAACAACAACAAAAACAAACATGTTGCCATCCAGCTGATTCTGACTCACGGTAACCCCATGTGATATGGAGTAGAACTGCCCCATGGGGTTTTCTTGGCTGCAGTCTTTATGGATGCAGATCACCAGGCGTTGCTTCCTTGGCTCTGTTAGGTATGTTTGAAGCACCAACCGTTTGGTTAGTAATTGTGTACAGACTGTGCCAACAAGGGATGTTCTGGTCTCGATACATTTGGCTATCCTAGAACTTTCATACAAGTATGATCATAGAATGTTTTTCCTTTGGGGATTGACTGATGTTACTCAGCATAATGTTTGGAAAAAATTCTTAGTTTCATACTTGGCCTTCTGTCTGGCAGGTAAGTGGATGGCAAACAGAAATGGGGAGTGAGAGAGAGGCATGGTCCCCTTCTCCAACTTCCGGGAGCTTGAAGAAAGTATACCTATTAAAACAGGTCAGGAGTGTTCAAAGTACTAGAAATCAATGACATCAATTATTCAATGTTCGAGTTGTTCAGCAAAGCACGTGCCTTGCAGATTTTTCATCAAGATAATAAACCACCACTGCTAAGAGCAATAAAGACAGGCCATGCGTAACGAAACGGAGGTCCTACCGCTACTAGGCCCAAGCAGGTACTGCCCAGTCCCCTGGCCGCCAACCCTTGAGCTCATTGATTCTGGGGCTGGAGTTACTTGTGTCATTTGGTGGTGAGTCCACAACCTCTAAGCTGGTGTTTGTCCCTTTACCTGTAGGAATGGGTCCTATTCAGATCACTCTGCTTTTCCAGACCCAGAACTGGTACATGCACTTCAGCTGTGTGGCAGTTACAAAGGTCTTAAGTTTTACTTTATACATTTCATCTTTTTGCTAAAAACAGCTCTGTTGAGATATATAATTTACACACCACATAACTCACCCTCCACATTAGCCCATGCAGGACAGCTAATAATTTATTTAGGCTCTGCAAGCCAATGTCTGCATTTTGTGATACTTTATAAATCCTAACCTCTAGCCTGTCATTGTGGCCCCACTTTGAAATGAGTTGTTAAAGAGTAGAGATGAAGGTGGGGCTAAGGAGGAAAGCTTGGAGCCCTGGTGTGGCTGGACCACAAGGTCGGTTTGAACCGCAAGGTCTGTGGTTCAAATTCACCAGCAGCTCCTCAGAAACACCAGCTGCTCGCTTTGGAATAGGCACAAATATTGATCTCTTCCAATCAGTCAGCCAGATAGTTGTCTTCCAAATTTCTTGGCATAGATGAGTGAGTGCCTCCTGTGCTGCCTCGCTTTGTTGAAAGATTTCAATTTTGATTCCATCATTTCCTGGTGCCTTGTTCGTTGCCAATTCTTTCAGTGCACCTTGGACTTCTTCCTTCAGTATCATTGGCTGTTGATCATATGGTACCTCTTGAAATGGTTGAACATCGACCATTTCCTTTTGGTACGCTGACTCTGTGTATTCCTTCCATCTACTTTTGATGCTTTCTGCATTATTCAATAATTTGTCCAGAGAATCCTTCAATAACTAAAGTCAAGGCTTGTATTTTCTCTTCAGTTCCCTCAACGTGAACAATGCTGAGCGTGTTCTTCCATTTTAGTTTTCTAACTCCAGATCTTTGCACATTTTGTTGTAATATTCGACCTTGTCTTCTTGAGGTGACCTTTGCTCTCCAGTATAGAGATGCTAAAGCAAATGGAAGAAATATGGAAGTACAAGAGCTGAACAGAAATATGGTTACGTGTCTTTTATTGACTATGCAAAGGTATTAGACTGTGTGGATCATATGAAGAATATTTTGAAGAGTGAGTATTCCTGAATACTTCATTATATTCATGAGGAACCTGTACATAGACCAAGAGGCAGTCAGTCCAATAGTCCAAGGGAATTCTGAATGGTTTAAAATCAGGAAAGGTTTGTGCCAGAGATGTGTTCTATCACCATACTCATTCAGTCTGTTTACTGAGCAAATAATCTGAGAAGCTGGATTATATGAAGAAGAACATGGCCTCAGGACTGGAGGAAGACTCATTCACAACCTGTGATATGCAGATGACATAACCTTGCTTGGTGGAAGTTGAGTTGGCTTAAAATACTCACTGATAAATATCAAAGCCTTCAGTATGAATTGCACCTCAATGGAAAGAAAATGAAAATCCTCACAATTTGATCAATAAATAACAGCATGATTCAAGGAGAAAGGATTGAAGTAGTCAAAGACGTTCTTTTGCTGGGATCCATAATCAATCCTCATGGAAGGGGCAGACAAGAAATCACAACATATTACTTTAGGTTCATCTCCTCCAAAAGACCTCTTTAAAGTGTTAAAGAGCAGAGGTCCCTTTGAGGACTAATCTATGCGTGACTCAAGCCATGGTATTTTCAGTCGCCGCATATGCATGTGAAAGGTGTTGTTGTTGTTAAGTGCCATCAAGTGGGACCGTGTATGGGGTTTACAAAGAGAAGCTGATGGATTTGAACTATTGATCTTATGGTTTGAAGTCTGGCTGACCCTACAGACAGAAAGCTGGTTGTGAATGGCTGATCGTATGCCAGAAAACTGGACAATGAATAAAGAAGACCAGAGAAGAATAGATGCATTTGAATTGTGGTGTTGGCAAAGCATATTGAATATACCATGGTCTGCCAGAAGAACAAACAGATCCGTGTTGGAAGAAGTATAGTCAGAATGCTTCTTAGATGCCAGAATGGCAAGACATTCGTCTTACTTACTTTGGCCATGTTATCAGGAAGGACCAGTCCCTGGAGAAAGACATCATGCTTGGTAAAGTAGAGGGTTAATGAAAAAGAGCAAGCCACCTCACTGAGATGAACTAATACAATGGCTGCAACATTGGGGGCTCAAACACAATTGTGAGGACGGCGCAGGACTGTAAAGTGTTTGGTTCTGTTGTACAAGGGATCACTATTAATTGGAACCAACTTGAGGACACTTAACAACAATTATGATGAGTCCATGGTAACCGGTTTGTTCGTTTGTTATAATGGAAGGGAATCACACCTGGAAGACAGTGCATGTCAGGGCACAGTGAACGTTGGAGATAACAGTCACAAAACAGCACTAAGTGAATTCTTACTATGATTGTAATGTGCACATAGTGATCTCACTGCAGCTCCACAGCAACCTGGTGTGGTGACTGAATTATTTAATGTCTCTTCTAGCCATAGTCTTTGTAAACTCCCACCAAACAACATTTTTATCCCGATGGCTCTGGGTAAGAGAAGGTAGGTAAAGATGCTGATAGGATTATAAGATTCAGTTGTGGGTGGTTAACAGTTAACTGTGATTCTGAAAAATTGGCACTCTAACGTGTATTAAGACGAGCCATCTCAGAAGCAGAATGGGTGTGAGTGGAGTGTCTCGCTACCAGCAAAGAAGAAAAGCTAGGAGTGGACCCACAGATGCCTGTGCATTGAGCCTCCTTGACACAGTGACAGAAAGCTGTGACACCTCAGGAACGTGGTGGAGGTGTAGCAGCAGCAGAACCAAGAACCAGAGCAGGAGACAGAGCAGTGGGCAAGTAAAGCCAAGTGACTTTGCATAGGGAGCTTGCTTGAAGAGTGGGGTGCTGCCGGGCACTTAATTGGGGGAGTGGGGGAGCTAGGTTTGCTGACCCCCAGAGCTAGAGCTGGGTGCCTTCATGTTGAAGCTTTTGGTGAGGTTGTGTGTCCCGCGGGCATTTATCAGCATTCCTGGAAGAGTCTATGACCATAGGCTGGGCAGAGAAAGGCCTGCCTGTGGACACAAGCTGTCCTGACTGGAACAACTGTGCTCTGAGCGTTTGTGACCCTAAATTGTAATCTGTTCATTTCCCTAATAAACCCCATATTTGTCAGTGTGGTGGTGTCTAAATTCGGTGTGGCCATTGAAGTGGCGTACTGAACTCATCTGAATAGAGAGTGGAAGGAACAGTTGGAGTAATAGTTTTTGCATCTTGCAAATTAGGTATTACCATCTTTTTTAAAAAAAGAGAGAGAAAAACTACACTTAGAGAAGTGAAGCACTGGGGTCAAAGAGTCCAACTAGATTTGTGTGACTTAGGGTCCTCCTCAGATGTTTGTTGTTAAGTGTTACCAAGTCATAGCGACCCTGTATAGGGTTTCCAAGGAGCAGTTGGTGGATTTGAACTGCCGACCTTGTGGTTTGCAGTCGAGCCCTATAGTGCCACACCAGGAGTCCCCTCAGATGTTTGTTGCTGTTCTTAGGTGCTGTCGAGTTGGTATCGGCTCATAGTGACATTATGCAAAACAGAATGGAACACTATCCACTCTTGTGCCAATCTCATGATCGTGGCTATGCCCAAGTCCACTGCTGCTGCCACTGTGCCAATCCATCTTGTTAGGGATCTTCTTTTTAGCTGACCCTCCACTTTACCAAGAATGATCTCCTTCTCCAGGGACTGGTCCCTCCTGATAATGTGCCCAAAGTATGAGAGATGAAGTCTGGCCATCCTGGCTTCTAAGGACCATTCTGGCTGTATTTTTCCAACATTGATTTGTTTGTTCTTCGGCAGTCTGTGGTACTTGTGATATTCTTCTTCAACGCTATAACTTAAATGCATCAATTCTTTTATTTGTTGTTGTTGTTGTTAAGTGCCATTGAGTCAGTTCCGACCCATAGCGACCCTGTACAGGGTTTCCGAGGCTGTAAATCTTTATGGGAGCAGAATGCCTCATCTTTCTCCCGTGGAGAAGCTGGTAGTTTTGAACCGCTGACCTTAAGGTTCGCAACCCGATTCGTAACCACTACGCTAGGCTTCCTTATTCATTGTCCAACTTTCACATGCATATGTTATTGTTGTTAAGTGCCTTACAGTTGGTTCCAGCTCATAGCGACCCTGTATAGGGTTTATGAGGATTGGCTGGGGAGCTTCAACCACCAACCTTGCATTTCAAGCTGACTGCAGTCTAGCGCATTAACCCACAGTGCCGCACCAGGTCTTCCACATCCATATGAGGTTCTTGAAAATACCATGGTTTGGGGCAGACTCACCTTAGTCCTCAAACTGACATTTTTGCTCTTCAATACTTTAAAAAGATCTTGTGCAGCAGATTTGCGTAGTGCAATACGTTGTTTGATTCTCACATGTCCAGCTCCGGTCAAATCTGTCGTCTGTTTCTGAGTCTCCACTTGCTGTTTCTGCTGTTCAAATGCCAGTGCCATCAGAAAGTAGCCAAAGAAGAAGCCAGACCATTAAATCATCAACAGAAAAAAGAAACCTCTATTGTGAGAATAAGGAGCTCTGGTAGCGTAGTGGTTACAAGTTGGGCTGTGAACTACAATGTCAACAGTTCGTAACTGCCAGCTGTTCCGAGGGACAAAGATGAGGCTTTTTCTGCTCCCGTAAAGATTTACAACCTCGGAAACCCTGTACAGGGTTGCTATGAGTCGGAACTGACTCCACGGCACATACCCAACCAACCGTTGTGAGAATGAAGCTCATCTCGCTTTGGGTTTTGGCTGCAGCTCAAGTCAGAGGGTCTCTAACAAGCACCTGGCCCCTTGGGGAACCTCATGGAACTAACTGGAAAACCATGAAAGCAAAGGGTTCTGGCTTGCTCTCTATTCTGGAACTGGATTGAGATTTCTATGTAGTTCCCTGTAATGACATTGGGTGTCACCTTTGAGTTGTGTGGAACCATTCCCAGGAATTTGACATTATGCATCATTTTCCAAGAGTCTCTGGCACTCTAAGATCCAGCTTCAAGGTACAGTCATTACTAGCTCTCCCACCCCAACTCAGCCTGAAAATCTGCTTCTCATGCCACCTGACTAAGCAGTGTCCTGAAAGAGTAAGTTCCCTGAAACCCCAAAAGGCTTGAGTGTGAAGATGAGCTCCAGAATGGTGACTTTGTGAAATGAGATGAGACAACCTAAGGATGGGAGATTGTTTACCAAGCTCAGCGCTTACCCGTCCGAGCTTCTTTTTCCCAGACTTCTTTGCACTGTCTAATCTCAGAAATTGTGTATATTTCTATTAGGTCTTGGGCAACCAAGAGGTCCTTGGGGCTGGGGCTTTCTTTTTCTCTTCCTGTCCATAAATATTTATTAAATATTTACTCAGTGTCAGGCACTGGGAATATAATAAAGAAACAGAAAAGCTCTCTGTCTATGGAGTTCACACACTAACTTCTTACTCACTTGCATGGTCTCAGTATCTAGTGTATTACTAGGTGCCTTCAGGTAGATTCTGACTCATAGTCACCTTGTGTTTAACAGAACCTCGTATATAAGGAGCTCTGGTAGCATAGTGACTACGAGTCGGGCTACTAACCTTGAGGTCAGCAGTTCAAAACTACCAGCTGTTACCATAGGAGAAAGATGACTTTGTGCTCCTGTAAAGATTTACCACCCACCTCGGAATCCCTACGCAGGGTCACTATAAGTCAGAACCGACTCCATGGCACACCACCACCATGTATCAGAATGAAACATTGCCGGATCCAACGCTGTCCTCACAATCACTGCTGTATTTGAGCCCATTGGGGTAGCCACTGTGCCAATCCATCTTGTTGAGAGTCTTCCTCTTGTTCACCGGTCCTCTGCTTTACCAAGCATGAGTCCCCTCCTGATAACATGTCCAAAGTCAGCAAGATGAAGTCTTACCATCCTGGTATTGAAATTGCATTCTGGTTGTACTTCTTTTGAGACAGTCTCAGCCTCATTTGTGGAATGGGAGTAATAACTGCACCAACCTCCCAAAATAGATGTGAAGATTAGATGAGATACAATGAATGAGTCCTGGCATGGCACCTTAGGATGAGTACTGGTCTGAAAGTTTGAACCAGGTTGCTGGTTCAAACTCATCAGCTGCTTCTTGGAAACCCTACACAGGGTTGCTATGAGTCAGAAATGACTCGACTGCGCTTAACAATTGAGTAGCGTGTAACACATGCCTAGGACAGGAGTCCTGGGGTGGCGCTATAGGATAAGCACTGCACCACAAGGTCATTTGAATGGAAAGTTCTGTGGTTCAAACTTACCAGCTGCTCCTTGGAAATGGACTTGATGGTGCTTAACAACAACAACAACAACAAGTACATCATAAGAA
This sequence comes from Chrysochloris asiatica, assembly GCF_000296735.1. Classification (NCBI taxonomy): domain Eukaryota; kingdom Metazoa; phylum Chordata; class Mammalia; order Afrosoricida; family Chrysochloridae; genus Chrysochloris; species Chrysochloris asiatica. Next base: position 5,131,102 of record NW_006408620.1, on the reverse strand, counting down.
CCCCGGTAGTGTAGTGGGTTAAGGGTTTTGTTGTTGTTGTTGTTAAGTGCCATCAAGTTGATTCCAACCCATAGCAACCCTGTATAGGGTTTCCAAAGAGCAACTGCTGACTTGAACCACCGACCTTCTGGTTCAAATGACTTTGCAGTCTGGTGCATTAACTCACAGCGCCACTCCAGGACTCCTTACTGACTGCTAATTGCAAGGTCTGAGATTTTAACTCAGCAGCCACCTCCGAGGAAGGAAGATGAGACGGCGTCTATAAAGATGGACAGTTTCAGAAATCCTATGGGGCAGTCTAGTCTGTCCACGGGGTTGAAATCAAGTTCGTGACAGTGGGCAACACTTTACAAGGGATGCTAACTTTCATTAGCAAGGTTAGCATTTGTTACCAACTGGAGCTCCAAACTTGAGTCTATAAACATGAGTCCACTCGTGCTGATGGGAAGCCCATTTGAAAAGCCACATAGTCAAAGTCAGCTTGTTCAACACATTTTAAAATGATGAAAATGATTTAAAGAAAAAAACATGCAAGTTTTCTGTTGGTTTGGAAAAAGCATCTGTTTTCAATGCATGAGTTTTCATATCATCAAATGCATAATGCAGAAACTTTAAGTGAAAGGCTGATAGTAACCTCATATTTCTATCAACATCATATCATTTGCACCAGAGATGTGATCTTAAATATAAAAAATTAAGATATTCATGTTCATCAGCACTCAGAGTTGGTGCTCTCAATTTCTGAAAACCTCTTAATCAGGAATTTAAAAAAATAAAATTAAAAATGCATGATATCAGAGCAACTCTAAAATTTAATGTGTGCAAATTATTCAGATACTCATCATTTTATTAGAGTACGTCAGATTTGGGGAATCAAGTGGAGGGTAAAGGGAACACCTATTAGCTGTTTAAAAAGCCCCATAAATGAATGGAATTTAAATAATGTGGCAACCCTCAAGGAGCCCTGGTGGTTAAAAGTTTGACTACCAACAGGAAAGTCGGCAGTTCAAACCCATGAGCTGCTTCACAGGAGAAACAGGTGGCAGTTTGCTTCCATAAAGACTTATACCCTAGGAAGTCCAATACGGCAATTCTACTGTAGGGTTGCTATGAGTTCGAATCAACTCCAAGGCAATGGGTTTGGTTACTGGTTAACTAGGGAGCTCTGGTAGCGTAGTGATTAAGAATCGGGCTGCTAACCTCAAGGTCAGCAGTTCGAAACTACCAGCTGTTCTGCGGGAGAAAGATAAGGCTTTCTGCTCCCGTACAGATTCACAGCCTTGGAAACCCTGTGCAGGGTCGCTATGGGTTGGAACCGACTCCACGGTACTTAACAACAACAACACCTTGCTATGACTGTATGCTCTCAGGGAGTCTCTAGACACTGAATGACGTTGGCAGTATTTGCAAACCTAAACTGATGATAACCTCAGTGTTTAAAAAAGCTTTCTTCTAGAAAGCCAGGCTTTTTGTAAAACTGAACCAGACCGTGTGACGTGGCCAACTGTTTTTCGGAAGCGAGTTTTGTTTGAGTTGGAAAGTTTAAAAAACTAGCTCCAGCCAGGAAGGGAAAGAATGGTTGAAAAGGGAACTAACTGTTAACTTGCTTCGATATTACAGCTAGCCTCAGGAAGTGCTCACCAAAGGGAGTGTGAAGCTATTTATTGTTTATTAAAAAGCAGACATTCTTAACCTGTGGTTGTTGGTTCCAACTTCTAGTGGCCTGATATGGAAGAATACAACTGCCCACTAGGGTTTTCACAGCTGAAGTCTTTTGGGAAAATTGCCAAGGTCTTTTCTCCTGCAGACCGGCTGGTGGGTTTGAACTGCTGACCTTGCAGGTAGCAGCCAAGAGCTTATCATTGCATCACCGAGACTGCTTGCTACAACCTGGGAGGTAGAATTGAGGACTCCGGAAGACACCCCTCTGCAGGTGTACCCTGCTTGTCCCTCTTTAGTGTGTGTGTGTGTGTGGTTTTAGTGATTTTCCACCTTGTGGTGAGTATGCCTCCAAGCCAGTGATGTCTCTAGGATTGGTGTCACCCAGTGCAGTAGGTCAGGGTGCCATACACTTCTCCCTGCACCACGGACCTCCTCCCTTGGTGCCACCAGGAACCGTTGCTGGGGGACGGACAGTAGATGTGAATGGCAGAGTACCCTGGTACTGAGAAACCCAGTGTGGGCCTGAGCCAGAGTCCTGTGGGGACCCAGGGCTGAGACCCCTGCGGGGAGTCAGCATGGACTTCCTGTGTGGGGGATGTAGTGATTGTCATGGGCCACGGCTGGGTGGTACCTACTCTCCTGACTGTTGCCTACTGGTTTCAGTAGAAACACTACACAAAAATTTTATAGACGTTCATTTTGGTGCCACCCGCTCTGATCTGGTATGGTCTATACCCCCACACCCTAGAGATGCCACTGTTGTGAACCTGTCACACCAGTAGTTGTGGGTCCTTGGGTTCCTGGAATCACTCGGGATCCGGAAGAGACATTTGGCAAGAAGACTTTTGGAAGACTTGCCTGACTCAGGCTGGAAACTGATCTACGATACGGCCCATGCTCAATAGACGAGAATTGACTCCAATACTGAATTTATTACAAAGAAAACTCTTCTAAAATGGGCTGTCAGTTACACAAGTATACCTTCAGGATGCATACAATTCAGGTGACACAGACTAAGCAATAGTCCTTCTTGGCCTTCTATGGAACTCTGACAGCACAGAGGTTAACTACCTGGCTGCTAACCAAAAGTCAGCAATTCGAAACCAGCAGCCACTAAATAGGAGAAAGATGTGGCAGTCTGCTTCCTGTGATGTTTTTACAGCCTTGGAAACTCTTGGCAGTGGGTTTTTCCTTGACCCAGTGCTGGTATGGTATTACCCAAGAAACAAGGCCAGCACAGGTCTGCTTGTGCTTGTTTACGATCTGCAGTAAACAAATTCACAGTTTTTTGCCACATCAAAGATTCTACTTCTCGGCATGTCTGACATCTGTGTCTCTCCCAATCCCACAGCACCTTACTACAGAATCCAAGTGTCTTTTCCAATGTACAATCCCTGACAGAGCTGGAAGGTCAGCAGGGGTTTGCTTGTGGTTTGTGTGGTGAAAAGCATGTAAAACTTGCATGTTGCTTAGTTCAGTAAATTAGCACAAGCAAGCCTGTGCTTACCCTGCTTACTTTGCGCTGCCCTCACTCCACCTGGGATGCCATTCCTGACTCCAAGTCATTAGGCATCAGGGTTACTATTCTGATGTGTCTCCTTCTGTCATGTGTTGAACTGGTGGTGGTGGTTATGTGCCGTGCAGTCAGTTCTAACTCATAGTGACCCTGTATAGGGTTTCCAAGGCTGTAAATATTTACGGGAGCAGAAAGCCTCATCTTTCTCCAGCGGAACAGCTGGTAGTTTCGAACTGCTGACCTTAAGGTTTGCAGCTCGATTCGTAACCACTACGCTAACTAGATCCCCTCAAAATATGTGTCAAGTTGGGTCATCTATGATTCTGGATGGTAAGTCAGTTATGTCGTAATGCAGTTTGGCACTAATGTACTGAGAGAGTTCAGCAGTTCTGTAAAGATGTAATTGGCTCCCATGATGGTGATCTGATGTGATTGATCAGTTGTAAGGGGATTCAGGTGAGATGCAACACCTTTGCTCAGATCACAAATTGAATCCGACTTAGGAGGATTTTTCCCTTGAGTGTAGCCTGCAACAACTTCTATCTTACAAGAGAAAGAGAGAGAAGGGAATCGAACAGAAGGCACCTAAGTGTTACCAAGAAAGACGAGCCAGGAGCAGAGTGCATGTATCCTTTGCAGCTGAGGTCCCTTTGCTGAGAAGCTCCTAGACCCAGAGGAAAGTTGATGCGAAGACACATGGGGATCTCCACGGAATGTCAGGCCTACAGATATTGAAAGGGATAATGCCCTTTCTCCAGAGCTGACAGAGTGAACCCCTCCTCGTAGAGCTGGTGTCCTGAATTTAGACTTCTAACCTCCTAAACTGTAATAGAATAAATTTCTGTTTGTTAAAACCACCCACCTGTGGTATTTTTGTTAGAGCTGTTCTAGAAACTGAGATACCTCCAAAGATATTGTTCTATGTACTTACATACATGTACATACATATAGAAATGTATATGGTGTTTATTTTCATTTTGTTTTATTCTAAGTCATACTTGCTTATTCACCACTTGTCTGTCTGTCTGTCTGTTGTACTGTGGTGGCTTGCATGTTGCTATGATTCTGGAAGCTATGCCACAGGTATTTGAAATACCAGCAGGGTCACCCGTTTTGGACAGATTTCAGCAGACCTTCCAGACTAAGACAGACAAGGAAGAAGGGAGAGTCCAACTACTTCTGAGCATTTAGCCACAGAAATCCTATGAATGGCAGCAGAGCATTGTCCAATATAGTGCTAGACAATGAACTTCTTGGGTAGGAAGACCCTCAACATACACCTGGAGAAGAGCCGTCAACTAAAAATAGAGTTGAATTGTTTGAATATTTAATAAAAAGATTAAGTGATCTATATATAATGTTAAAAAAATAATAGAGTTGATCATAATGATGTGAATGGAGAAAAGCTTTCGGGGCCTTCCTTTGCTGATGAGAAACAACTAAAAAATGAGACAAAACAGCTGCAGACGTTCAATGATAATTAAAACATAAACTATAGGAAGTATGAATCTAGGATAATTGGAAGTTGTCACTAATGAAATGAAACATATCAAGATCTATATCCTAGGCGTTAATGAGCTGAAATGGCCTGGTCTTAGCCATTTTGAATCCATCATATGGTTTACTATGCCTGGAATGTCAAATTGAAGAGGAATGGTGTCATATTCATACATCTAGAGATGCCCTTTTTTACTATCTTGAAGTATAATACCACTTGTGATAGGATAATATCTATCTGCTTTTCAACAAAATGGATGCAGCCCTGCCAAGAAATTTGTCAAACAGCTACCTGGACAACTGATAGGAAGAGATTCCATATTTGTGCTCATTCTAAAGAATGATGACCCAACGGAATGCAGAAATCATCTAACAATATCAAAATATACAATTAAAATTTTGCTGACGACATTTTAAAAAAATGATTGCAGCAGTACATCAACATGAAGGTACCAGAAATTCAAGCCAGATTCAGAAGAGGACATGGAATGAGGACTGTCATCAAATAGATATTGGTCAATAGCAGAGAATACCAGAAAGATGCTAACCCATGCTGTATTGGCTACGCAAAGGCATTCAACTATGTGGACCATGAGAAATTCTGGATAATATTGAGCAGAATGGGTGTTCCAGAACACTAGTTAGCACCTCTTGGTACGGGTTCCTAATGAGCACAATTAGTGCAGTTGCTAGAACAAGACAAAATATACTGAATGTCTTACTTAAAAACAGCAAGTTGTGTGCCAGGGTTGTATCCCTTTACCATACTTATACAATCTGTAAATTTAGCAAATAATCTGAGAAATTGCATCATTGAAGGAGAACATTGCCCCAGGACTGGAGGAAGACTTATTAACATCCTGCCATATGCAGGTGATACAACCTTGCTTGCTGAAAGTGAAGAGGTTTTAAAATACTTAACTGATGAAGATCAAAGACCACAACCTTCAGTAAGGGTTACACCTCAATGTAAAGGAAACAGAAATCCTCACTAGAACATAAATAACAGCATGATAAATGGAGAAAAGATTGAAGTTATCAAAGACTTCATTTTGCCTAGGTCCACAATCATCACTCATGGAAGCAGCAGTCAAGAAATCAAAGGACAGATTGGCATTAGGCAAATCGGCTGCCAAAGACCTCTGTGAAATGTTTTAGAGCAAAGATGTCAGTTTGACAACTAAGGTGTGCTTGACCCAAACCATGATATTTTCAGTCACCTTATATGCATGTGAAAGTTGAACAGTGAATAAGGAAGACGGTGGAAGAATCAATGCACTCGAATTATGGTGTTGAAGAAGAATATTAAAAGTACCATGGACTTCCAGAAGAATAAAAAAATCTGTCTTTGAAGAAGTGTAACCAAGATACTCCTTAGAGAGACTTCATCCCTCATACTTTAGACATGTTATCAGGAGGGATCAGTCCCTGGAGAAGGACCTCATACTTGGTAAAATGTAGAGTCAGAGAGAAAGAGTAAGACCCCCAGCGAGATGGATTGACACAGTGGCAGCTGCACTGGGCTCAAACTTAACAATTGAGGATGGTGCAGTGTTCTGTTCTGTTGTGCATAGGGGCGATGTGAGTAGGAACGGACTCTAAGAAACTAGCAATTGCAACATAAATGCTCATCATCAAGTTCAAGTTCTTATAATTATGCAAGATTTTATGAAATGCAGAGTCCCTATTCCATTTCTTCCTTCCAGTTCTCACTTCTCTAATGTAAATACTTTTTTCCTATTTGTTTCAGAATCCTCTGTATCTCTCAATAGGATACTTGTACTTCAGAGGTTTTCCATTTTTGGCATTGTCCTTCACAGTGATGAATGTGGAAAATGAGATGAAGTTTTAGCTCATTTTCATAAAGTCTTTGCAATAGGGTTGTTGTTGTTAAGTGTCGTTGAGTCAATTCTGACCCATAACGACTCTGTATAGGGTTTCCAAGGAGCAGCTGGTGAGCTGGAACCACTGATGTTGCAGTTCAAGACTTTGACGTCTGACGCATTAACCCACAGCACCACACCAGGAGTCTTGCAATAGGGTAGTGGATTGAGCAAATTAGTGTTGAAAGTGGTACAGTTAGAATGTCCTTAGAAGCGAGGATGGTGAGACTTCATCTCAGGTACTTAGGACATGTTATCTGGGAAGTCCAGACCCTGGAGAGGGACCTCAGGCTTGATAAAATAGAGGGTCAGTGGGATGGATGGATAGGGTTCCCACCATTGGGTTCAACCGGGGGACGGATTTTGGGTTGGTTCGGGCTTGGGCAGTGTTTTGTTTTGTTGTACAATGGGGTCCCTGTGAGTCAGAACAATCTCAATGGCATCTAACAAGAACAATCATGGTAGCTTGAATAGTTATCTCCCCAAAATTCATGTCCACTTGGGACCTTAATGGTGGTGTGCCGTGGAGTCGGTTCAGACTCATAACAACCCTTCATAGGGTTTCTGAGGCTGTAAATCTTTATGGAAGCAGAAAGCCTCATCTTTCTCCCATGGAACAGATGGTAGTTTAGAACTTCTCACTTTGAGGTTAGCAGCCCGACTTGTAACCCTTACTCTACCAGAGCTAATTACACAAGCGCTTGATTGATATCTTCATTATTAGCGCTTTCACCTTTTCTGCCCTCTAATTACAGTGACATCCCATGTTTCGTGATCTCAAGATTCTATGTTGACATAATTATAAATACGGAAATGTCTTTCAAAGCTGAGCTATGTAGTGTACTATGATCTATTTTTATCCTCTATCTTTATTTACTTCCTTGAAATTAGTAATTGTCATGCTTCCTGTGTACTTAGCTTTGCATGTTCTTATCATTAATGAAGTTGTGTGCTCTCTCCCACTTGCCCCACTTTTGTTCAACGTTGTCATGCATATTAGATTTTCCTACAGGCTCATCTTCCTTGAGACTTCTTTCCAGGAGCCTTTTGGTCTGCTCCTTCTGGACTCTCCTTTCAGTAAGCCCAAAGCACAGCTGGAGTCCTGGTGTGGCGCTGTGGTTCAAGGTTGGCTTGAACTGCAAGGTCGGCGATTCTAGATCACCAGCTGCTCCTTGGAAGTCCTATACAGGGTTGCTATGAGTCCGAATCAACTCAGCGGCTCTTAAAAACAACAGTAAAGCGCAGCTGGCATCCTGGGAAATTCTTAATCATCATCCTAGGTTTCCTTCCTCCTTTCTCTTGAGTTGTGCTTCCTGTGGCCTGAATCCTACTGCATCTTCCTTTTTCTCTCATTGAAAATTGGTTTATTATGTACATTTATTTCCTCCTAATGAGTAAGGGTATATAGATAGTAGTGGGTGTGAGTTCTCGGTATATGGAGTCTTATTTTATTATTTTAAAAAAAGACATTTTATTGTGATTTGAGTAAAGGTTTACAGAGCATATCATCAGTTTTACATTCAACACAACATTCATTACATGGTTGCAATCCCTTCTGTGTACCAATAGTTAAAAGCATTTACCTCTATTCACTGCAACTGTTGAATTCCTCCCTGTGTTTCCTGTTAACCTTTATCTTTCCTCTGCTAACCTCCCTCTTGTTGTATATTGCTTGCCCTGTCACCCCTGTTAGCATGTACTTACTGTCTGGCACATGAATAATTCCCACCCCCCAATCATCGTAGTTATGGTGTTGGAGGAGACTATTGAAAGTTCCATGGACTGCCAAAAGAACAACCAGATCTGTTGTTGGAAGAAGTGCAGCCAGAGTGCTCCTTGGAGGCCAGGATGGCCAAACTTCGTCTCTCATACTTTGGACATATTGTCAGGAGGCACCAGTGGCTGGAGAAGGTTATCATGTTTGGTCGTGTGGAGGGTCAGAGAAAAAGAGGAAGACCCCCTAGCGAGACGGATTGGCAAAATGGCAGCATCAAAGGGCTCAAGCTTGGCAACAATTGTGAGGTTGTCCCAGAACTGGGCACTGTTTCGTTCTGTTGTACATAGGGTCGCTATGAGTCGGTACCAACTCGATGGCACCTAACAACAACAACAACAACAATCATCATAGATTGTTTCTTTTATTAAGAAAACTTTTTTTAAACAACTTTTTACAACATTGGTCTCTTACATTATTTGTCCTTTTGTGATTAACTAATTTCACTAAGTATTAATTCCTTCAGGTTTAACCATGTGTTGAGGTGTTTCACAGATTCATCATTGTTCTTAAAGGTTTTGTAGTATTCCATTGTGTATATGTACCAAAGTTTGCTTAACCATTCTTCATTTGATGGGCAGTTAGGCTATCTCCTTGTTTTTACTTTGTCTGTTGTAGACAGTATAATTGAAGGATCCTGTTTTTGTATCCATTCCACTTTCTATGTCTCTTAACTGATCTGTTCAATTAATTTACATTTCTATGTAAATATCAATAGGTGTGAATTGATTGTTGTCTGTGAATTCTTTGTTCATAATGAGTTCCTAAGTGATGGGAATAAATTACCAGAGAGAGGAGAAGGTTGTTCTTTGCAGTGGAATGCCAACTCATACATGTATAAGGAAGTCCAAGAATTTCAGTGCCACTCCTAAATTCAACATTATAATTTGAAGATCCTATTTGTCAAGTTTTTCCCTGGTGCCTCTCACTCTTGGGGGGGGGGGGTCTAAAGAATTAGTTGCAGCTTCTCAGTCATACACGAATAATAAGCATTCACTTAGAAGCTCTTGATTGCAAAGTAAAAGTACTCTTCAGAGAGAGAAGCTAGCAGGTTTGTGTCCGTGAGTGGAGAAGACCTATTGGGGTTGGGGTACACTGGCTTATAAAGGTATGGAGTCTCTTCCTCTAAGGTGGGCTAATACGTATTAGGAGGAGTGGTATGTTGAACATTCATCATGTTTTAATAAAGGGGCACAGGTTTCTTGGAAATGGGGTACCTTCTGCAGTTGTCAGCTTTAGGTTCTATCTTCTTGAGTCCTCTGTCTGTTACCAACTGCTTCTATTAGGGTCTCAGGTTCTGATATCCTTATCTCTGTCTCCAGGCTAGTCTTCTCAATGTTATCATTCTTGTTGACCTAGAGATGTCCTCTACACTTTTAGGGGAAGCCAGGGTAAGAGAGGATCAGGGCCCAGGAGTCCTAACGTGTCCCTGACATGTTGGTTAAATTGTCATACTGAGACTGAGCGCCCACCAGAGAAGTCCAGAAGCAGAGCCACTATATTGTTCGGAACTCTGTAAGATGCAAGTGGCAGAAAAATACTCAAGTTTTTCCAAAACTTTGTGTTGTGAATTGCATGAAAGACTATAGACAAATCAGGTTTGTTTGTTTGTTTTAACTTTTTATTGTGAAGGTTTACAGACAAGATCCTCAGCTTTACATTCAACAAATCAACTCTTTGTTTCCTCTCCTTGTTAGAATCCCCTTCCTCCAACAACACGTAATCCCACTTCTTCCCTGTGCTTCCTATTTGCACTCCACCCACCTTCTTATCCCTTCTCTACTTGGTCTTTAGGAAAATGCTGTCTTCTTGATTTTGAATGGTTGACTATTCCATGCTGATTATACCTTACTAGTGCTGTTTTTCTCTGCTACAAACCATT
>NW_006408620.1:5119039-5120223 GCF_000296735.1 Chrysochloris asiatica | reverse complement strand
TGGCACGTAACAACAACACATTTATCTGGAAACTCCCACAGGCATTGCTGCATCCAGGAACTCAGATGGGTAAACATTTTCATTAAATTTGTCTTTTCCCCAAAATATCAAGATTTGCAAAAGGGAGCAAAATATTCATTGGCTGGAGAAATATCTTGATTTGTCACAAATGCTTTTACATTTTAGCTTATGTTGTTAGCTCTTACATGCTGTTGAGTCAGTTCTGACTCACAGTGACCCTGTTTAGGGTTTCCAAGGAGTGGCTGGTGGGTTTGAACTGCCAACCTTGTGGTTAGCAGTACAGTTCGTATCCTACAGCGCCACACCAGAGCTCCTGCATTTCCAGACATGGATTCTTTAAAGCTAGCCAGCTCTCTTTATTAGGTATTCTATGGCAAAAGGTCTGTGGCCATATACATTTAGAAAACACAGTAATCCATAGAATCCTCCATTGCAGTATATCTGCAGAATCTTTAATATGCAAACATGCATTATAAGTCTCCAAAATATGGCATGCAACATTTCCCAGATTTTAAAATAAAAACTTGTGGTGCCTTGATTGTACTTGATTCAGTTTTTCTGTCTAAAGATTTCTTAATTCCCACCAAGTGATTGGGTGGGACCACACAGATAAGGTATACAGGACTCTTAGACTGGGTGAGATTGGTTACTTTTGCCCTCCAGCTAGGTTTAAAAGGAGGCATTCTCAAAAGCAGAGACAGAGGACCTAGGACCATCAAGAAGGCAGAGCATCAGTGAAGTGTGAAACCCTTCCTAGAAAAGTGGGAACAGCAGAGGCTACGGCAGAGGCAGTGAGATAGAACAGCTGTGGGCTCTAGGCCTACCGACTGAGCAAACCGCAGTTCATGTGGAAAAGAGACTGGCTTTCAGAATCTGCCCTTTGGGCATTCACTGACTGGCTAAAAGAGCTTTACTCACTTGTCTGAGCAGGGCAGAGGCCAAGGGACCACATGGTTGAGAGGCCAAAGACAAGAGTGAGGCATGCCTGCAGTATGGCAGACAAGACACATTCCTGTCAACACTGCATCCTGAGCTGGTTTTGATCCTGAATTGTACCCTGTTCACTTCCCTAATAAACCCCATAACTGTGAATATTGTTATAACTTCTGTGTGGCCCTGGAAATGGATTGATGAGCCCAGATGTGAAGCAGGCAGTACTTGCT
>NW_006408620.1:5117523-5118394 GCF_000296735.1 Chrysochloris asiatica | reverse complement strand
AAAGTAATACTCAAGACGACAGACTTTCATTTAAGTTGTTGAATTTATTGGCATAAGGTTGTTACTAGTCACCCTCTGCCTCCTCCCCCATCTTTTTTTTCTTTCACTTTTTATTTATATTGGATAAAGGTTTCCAGAGAGTAAATTAATTTTCCATTCAATAATCCATACACATTTTGTTTTATGTCTCATTTCATTTCCTCCCTTTGGTTTCCTTTTCCATTCCTCCTCCTCCTTTCCTAACAAGGCACACATTTTGTCTTACTACATACTGGTGGCTGGTGGATTACAAACTAACTGCTAACCAAAAGGTTGACAGTGCTAATCTACCAGTTAATCCATGGGAGAAAGATGAGGCTTTCTGTTCCCGTAAAGATTTACAGCCTCGGAAACCCTGTGCAGGGTCGCTGTGAGTCGGAACTGACTCCAATGCACATACCCACCACCTGCTACATTTTTTGTCATTAAAGGTACCAAGGACTGCTAGAAGAGCAAGTAAATCTGATTTGAAACAAGTGCAACCAGAATGCTCCTTAATAGTCAAGATGGCCAGACTTCGTCTCTTACAGTTTGAACCCATTATTAGGACGGACTAGTATCTAGAGAAGGACATTGTCTTGGTAAAGTGAAGGGGCAGTGAAAAAGGAGGCCCCAACGAAGTGGATTGGCACAGTGGCAGTGACAAGTGTGCTCAGCAGTTGTGAGGGTGAAGCAGGACTAGATGGTGGTATTTCATTCTTTTGTACATAGGATAGCTATGAGTTGGAACTGACTCGACGGCCCTTAACAAATGCACTGCAGTAATTGTAAGGAGCTTTGGTGGGTTGAGCGTAGGGCTGCTCACTCAAAGGTCGAAACTGTCAAGCCACCA
>NW_006408620.1:5111901-5115756 GCF_000296735.1 Chrysochloris asiatica | reverse complement strand
GATGGAAAACAAGTTTTCAGGATCTTCATTGCTCATGGGCCATGGTTCAAAATGAAGAGAAACAACTGTAGCCGTTCATAAGGTTTTCAGGGGCTTATGTCTCAGAAGTGGCCCACCCATTCCTTGTTCCTCATGAGTCTTCGTCTGGAAGTCCTGCTGAAACCTGTCCACCGTGGGTAACCCTGTGGGTATTTGAAACACCAGGGCCATAGCTCCCAGCATCCCAGCATCACGTGAGTCACCACTGTGGGGGCTGGGGAAGTGCGCCTGGCACAGTGCCTGGTATATGCTTCCAACCAAAACCAAACTTGCTGCCCTTGAGTTGAATCTGACTCCTAGGACACGAGAAGACAGAGTAGAAGTACTCTCTCTAGAATTTTCAAGGCTGCAAATCTTTACCACAGCAGACGGTCTCATCTTTCTCTTGCCAAGTGCCTGCAGGGTTTGAACCGCCAACCTTTTGCTCAGTAGCCCAAAGCTTAATCCACTGTGCCCCCAGGACTCCTTAGTTTATTTCTTGGCACATGGTAAATATTTACTGAGTGAAAGGATTTTTCTCTGCCATTAGAATCCCCCGATGTCACAGATGCCACTCTAAGCATGCTTTGTACCTTCTGGTTGTTGGTGTTTAGAATGTAGTTAAATGTATGGAAACTGCATGAAGAATTTTCTTTAGAAACGTCAGTACAAGGCTGGTCCCTATGAGTTGGAGATTAACATTATCCCAACGGGTCAGCTTTTCTGACAGTTTATACCACTCTGTAGTCCTTGATAGCAATCACCACTCCTCCCTTCCCTCAAGTTCTAGGGTTCTGCAGCAAACACCTCACAAAACTCACAACTGTCAAAAGAAATGGCTCACATAATTGGGGAGACTGGCAAGTCCCAAATCCATGGTTCAGAGATCAGTCTGGAGGAATCTTCTCACCCACATCGTCTCTGGAGCTGAGGAACCCACGTGGGCAGGTCAGATGACAGGCTCTTGTTGATGCGTGAAGCTGGAGGAAATAGTGAATCAGGTCAGCTGATGGGCCCAAAGTCCCACAAACTGGAGGTCAGACACAGTGAGCCAGATGCACGATCTGGGGCAAGAGAGCGAACTAGTCCAAAGCAGTCTTATAAACTGGAGTCAGACCACTTACCAAGGGAAACTCGATGGTGACTTGAGCCACACCCTCTAGTAAGGTGAGGCATCCTTGCGCTTTGTTCCCTGTACTCTTAACTTCGTATCCCCACCTTAATCTTGATTCCTTAGCTACTCTTTTGAAAATAAGTCCAGAATTGCAGGCAGTGCATCACAAAATGAGAAAATTTTACTAGAAAGGCCACGGGAAAATAATGATCCAGGAGTGGACGGGACAAGAGAAAGGGGGAGTCATTGTTTATGAAGCCGTGAGTGTGTTTGTGGTGATGGTAAATTTGACAACAATGATGGCTCATGGTTATACAACAGGACTGGTGTCATTGATATCACTGAACAATGTTGAATTGTCACATGTATTATATGCGAGGGGGCTTCAAAAAGTTCATGGAAAAATTCCAGTATCTTTTCATTCGATTTTTTCCAAGGACTTTTTGAAACCCCTTGTATATTTTTACAATAAAAAATTAATAGAGCACTGTAAGGCAGCTAATTATTATTATGGCCCTTCTAGTCAAATTGCTTCATTTTATAATATATTGTAAATCCTAGCTTCTAGCCTGATCATGAACCCAATTTGAAATGAGTTGCTGAGTAGTAAAGATTAAGGTGAGGTTATTTTCAATCACCTCATATGCATGCAAAAGCTAGACAGTGAATAAGGAAGATCATAGAAGAATGGATGCATTTGAGTTGTGGTGTTGGAGGAGAATACTGAAAGTGCCATGGACTGCCAAAAGAACCAACAGATCTGTGTTGGAAGAAGTATAGCCAGAGTGCTCCTTGGAGGCCAGGATGGCCAAACTTCATCTCTCATACTTTGGACATATTGTCAGGAGGGACCGTCGCTGAAGAAGGATATCATGTTTGGTAAGGTGTAGGGTTAGAGAAAAAGAGGAAGACCCCTAGCGAGATGGATTGGCAAAGTGGCAGTATCAATGGGCTCAAGCATGGCAACAATTGTGAGGTTAGTCCAGGACCAGGCAGTGTTTTGTCTGTTGTACATAGGGTCACTATGAGTCAGTACTGACTCGATGGCACCTAACAACAACAACAACAACAACAAGGAGTCCTGGTGTGGCACTGTGGGTTAATGTGCTGGACTGCATAGTTGGTTTGAACTGCATGGTCGGCAGTTCAAGCTCACCAGCTGCTACTCAGAAACCCTATACATGGTCAGCACGTAACAGCAATGAGGAGTCTTGTAGTCCTGGTGTGGCACTGTAGGATCAGCATTGGACTCCTAGCCACAAGGTCAGCAGTTCAAACCCACCCATTGCTCTTTGGAAACCCTATACAGGGTCACTATGAGTTGGAATCAACTGGACAGCACTTAACAGTAAGAGCAACACAGAGATGACAGTAGAACTAAGGTGTAAGGATGCCCCCCACCCTTCCAGGCCTGGTCTGACTTCCATTTTTAAGACTTCTTTGGACAAGTTTGCTCTCTTGCCCTCGACCTTACAACTGGCACATTCCAGCTTACCTCCAGTTTGTGGGACTTTGGGCCCATCATCTGACCCAAATCGCCAGCTCCCACAGCCTCATGCATCAACAGCCTGTCATCTGACCTGCTGATTTGAGTTCCTCAGTTGCTGACAGTACGTAACTGAGATTTCTCCCTGCTGATCTCTGAACCACGGATTGGAGGCTTACCAGCTTCCACTGAAATGATCTCTGAACCATGGAGTGGAGGCTGGCCAGCTTCCACTGAACAGAGAACCACAAGAACAGTAGTTCAGTCCGCCAGCTGCTCCACAGAGGAAAGATGAGTCTTTCTGCTCCAGCAAAGATTTGAAGCCTCGGAAACAGGGTCACTATGAGTTTGAACCAACTCTTCGGTACTTAACAACGATAACAACTTCCATAGTTGCATGAGCCATTTCTTTTGACAGTTGTGAGTTTTGTGAGATGGGGCAGCATGTTGCAGAACCCTGGGCCATGAGAGAGGGAAGGAGTAATGATTGGGATCAAGGACTATGGAGGGGGCGTGCACAACATGTTGTAAAAGTCAGCATTTGGGATATCTTTAACCTTCAACTCATGGGGACCAACCTTATGCTGATCTTTCTAAAAGAAATCATTCATGCAAGCACCCATGTGGTGGAGACATGGACACCTTACAGTTGTGAACAGTTGGGGATATCCAGGGAAATCCAATAAGGTCACTTTGAAAACTTCTAAAGAGCTGACAGAACTTGGCACTTTGGACAGTGCTGAGATAAAATGGAAGTTCAGAGATGTTGGTCTTCAAAGACAGTCTTCATGGGAAGCTATGAGAGGGTCTGGAGAATTTAGCCCCCAGATCAAATTAGCCTTTTCATGTCCACAAGCAAACAAGACTTCTGAGGGATGCGGAGAGATCTGATGGGGACAGAGGGAGGAAGAACATGTCAGCATGGCTCTCTGCCTGCTGAGTGCAGGTTTCATTAGATCCTGGCTCCGAGCTGTCTCCTCTTTCCCAGCTCTCCAGATTCAAGGCCAGCTTCCCTCAGGCTCTGTTTCAAGTTGAAAGAAGAAACCTTGAATTGCCTGCTGGTTCTGGGTACACCAGTGGGCTAGTGTTTGCTGTTCCTTTGTATTCTTTTTTTTTTTTAAGGTTTTTATTGTGGATTGAGTGAAAGTTTTCAGGGCACATCATCGGTTTCACATTCAAACATTCATATACCTTGTTTCATTACATTGATTATAATCCCCTCCACATACCATCAGTT
>NW_006408620.1:5110579-5111526 GCF_000296735.1 Chrysochloris asiatica | reverse complement strand
CGTCATCGAAACTCATTGCAGCATGGCAATGGCTCTGTCTTAGGTTGCCGAGGTTCCACGTGATCCTTGCCCGTATTGTTCCTTTGTATTCTTGTTAGTTTTGTGTTCCTTTGAGTTTCCTTTCATTATGGACTACAATTCACAAGACAAATGACTTGGTCAGCAATAGTTAGCGATCACACACAAGTTTTTAGTACCGCCAACTGTCACTTTGTTGTGTGGTGGTGGCTTGTGTGTTGCTACAATGTTGGAAGTCTTGCCATTCATTGCTACTTCAAATACTCACAGGGGCACCTCTGGTGGACAGGTTTCAGCAGAGCTTCCAGATGAAGGGAGAATAGGAAGAAAGGCCTGGTGATCTACTTCTAAAAATTAACCAATGAATATCTTATAGATCACAACAGAACTTTGTCCAACTCACTTGCTTTGGATATGCCACTGGGAAGAATCAGTTGCTAAAGGAGGACATCATGTTGGGTGAAGGAAAGGACCAACAAGGATGAAGGAGACCCTTGATAAGATGGATTGACCCAATAGCTGTAAAAGTAGACTTGATCATGTTGACAATCATGAGCATGATACAGGACCAGACTCTGTTTCGTTCTGTTGGATATAAGACTACATAAGAATAGGCGACTAGACAGTGTGTATGTATCTATGTATGATCCATCCATGCATCTCTCCATCCATCCATCCATTTATCTTTCTCTAGCTCTTTAGCTCTCTCTCTCTCCCTATCTATATCTTCTTTGGAGAAATGCCTTTTCAAGTTCTTTGTCCATTTTTTAATTGTTGTTGTTGTTAAGTGCCATCGAGTCGGTTCCGACCCATAGCGACCCTGTACAGGGTTTTCGAGGCTGTAAATCTTTACGGGAGCAGAACGCCTCATCTTTCTCCCGCGGAGCGGCTGGTAGTTTCGAACTGCTGGCCTTAAGGTTCGCAGCCCG
>NW_006408620.1:5081219-5110479 GCF_000296735.1 Chrysochloris asiatica | reverse complement strand
GCCTCATCTTTCTCCCGCGGAGCGGCTGGTAGTTTCGAACTGCTGGCCTTAAGGTTCGCAGCCCGATTCGTAACCACTACGCTACCAGAGCTCCTTAGGTTATTTAATTGGGCTTTTGTTGTTGTGTTATAGAAGTTCTTTAAACATATTTTAGGAATATACCTTATCAGCGATATGGTTCCTAAGTATTGTCTCCTATTCTGTAGGCTGTCTATTCACTTAAAAAAACAAAACAAAATCTCTTACTTCATTTCATTTCAGTGATTGCCATCCTTTTGGTGTAACATGTCACTTAGCCAGCTTCCTGCCTGTGATTCTTGGTGCCATTCAACTTTCTTTTCCAACCCTTCTGAATTTTCTCCTTAGATAAATGGTGCCTTTTGGATCATGTGTGGTGCCCATTCCATGTTGTGCATACCTCACTAGTGTTGTTGTCTCCCATATACCTGTCTACTGCTTGTCTAGACATTGAGCTACGAGAGTGAGTGCACTTCCAGATCTAAAGGGTGACCAAGGGCCTCCCGTCTATTTCTGACCAGTAAACCTGGTCTTCTATTTTATTTTTTTATAATTTTGAGTTTTATTCTCCAACTCTATCTAGGACTGCCGAGAACCTGCCTCAACATAGGTGTTTGGTTCATGAGGTGGGGATATCTGGCAGTGGTAAAGATATAGAGAGACACACAAGGACACCAAGAGAGAGACAAAGAGACACCCCAAAACCAGAGTGGATGCGGGACTGGCATCAGGCAGCCATGAAGGCCGTAATATCCTGCATAGTAAACATCTTGGCTAAACAGGCAGTATGGTTGCAATGCTGGACTGAGCCCCCTGCATGCTGTAACGCACGCCTTGCCAGTCGTAATGCACACCTGGTTCAGCCTGCGCCTCTGTTTTATTTAGGGGAGGTACTTTACACAAAGCTGGGTGGGACTAAGACAAGGTACAGCTAACATACATAATTTTCCAGACATTCAGGCAGCTTTACATCGTACTTCGCAGGTTTGAATCTCACCACCGCAACTTGGTTTCTCAAGCTTAATTAACATACCTTTTAGCACCTAACCTCAAATGGGGGAAGGAAAAGGAGGATTGGGAGGATTCCCATTGTGTCCACACCGAAAAGAGATGCCTGGGTGAACAGGGCTGCACCTGAAAACACTCCAGGGAAGGCAGTCCTATTGTCCTTAGAACAAAGACTCGGGAAGCCATCCAATTTACTTTGACTGAATTCTTTGAGGTAAGAACTTTGCCTTTTTGGAATTTTACAGTCTCGGCTTTTAGGAAAATATTACATTTATCTGTGGATATCAGGGCTTCATGTGTACAATTAATAATAAACATAACTGAATACTAAAATGAAAAATAGTTTGCTATGTCTGCTAGGTGGCTAGAGTCTGTTCCTCAGAGCCTGTGGCCTGTACGGTCTGCAACACTTGGGCCCACAGGGCCTCGAACTCCTGACTGGGTCTGGACGGTCTGCAACATAGGATTTTCTAATGTGATCCCTAAAGGTTGACAGTGGTAGCTAGACACCATCTAATCAATCTCCTTTTTTTAGTAAAGGAATGATAGGGAAATTAGTCACTAGTTGATCATAGCTTGGTAAAAAATTGCTAAGTATACAAAAGCTATTTAAGAACAGAGAAAAAAACCTTATTAATGAAATGTCACAAACTATCATGGTTCATTAGTCCTAATTTCCTAATGTCTAGTGAACTAACTATAGACATTTAAAGAAATGGGTCTTTTCATGCACACATTTGGTAAAATACCAAAAATCTTAGTCATCGAATTCACTAAATACAACAATGCTGTTGTAGTTGTTGTTATATGCTGTGGAGTCAGTTCCGACTCATAGCGACCCTGTACAGGGTTTCCCAGGCTGTAAATTTTTATGGGAGCAGAAAGCCTCTTCTGTCTCCCGTGGAATGGCTGGTAGTTTCGAACTGCTGACCCTGAAGTTTGCAGCCCAATTCGTAACCACTACGCTACCAGAGTTCCTTAAATACAACAATAAGTATTTAAAAAGTAATTTAAAAAAAATCTTAAAGCATCTTACTCAAAGATTATAATATATATAAATATCTAAATTCAACTAAATTAATTATTATGAAGCAGCTTTAATTTTAATT
The DNA here is from genome assembly GCF_000296735.1 of Chrysochloris asiatica. NCBI lineage: Eukaryota > Metazoa > Chordata > Mammalia > Afrosoricida > Chrysochloridae > Chrysochloris > Chrysochloris asiatica. The sequence continues at coordinate 5,108,344 of NW_006408620.1, read as the reverse complement.
CTTGGATTTACTGAACTCAAAGTATTTAGCAACCTGCTTTGTGTTATTTATGTTGTGATTAAGGCTGTAGATGTATGCATAACCACATTTATAAAAGTTATAATGTGTGTTTAGAATCTTTGATTTTGTTACCATTGAAGTTGAGAGACGAATAGAAAACTTTCCGCAGTATCACGTCTTTATCTCTTATACCAAATTTAATTAATTATAGTTTCTAAGAACTTTGGTTGGTGATATCAGTATTTTTATTATTGAAGAAGTTTCCCTACAGGCTAGAACTTTTTCCCTGTGTAAGTGTATATGCCTTACTTTTTATTGAGATCTTATAATCCTGAGATTCACATTAAAACTAAACCAAATAATAGAATTTTTCTGTGAAAATATACAGGGCTACTCATACCAATACCATTTTCTTAATCTTGTTCAAAATAATGGGAAATTCCTTATTTGTCTTCCTTTTGATATTCCATACTGCCAGAAAATGAAATTAAATAAATGAAAACTATTCCTGTAGTTGTAATATCAAAATATTATTGGCCATTATTTATGCCTGAGTGTTTTGGAAAAAAAAGTTAAAGTGAATAGAGAGAAATACTGTTAGCTCATGGTACATGGAGGGGATTATAATCATTATAATGAAAGAAGGTGTATGATTTGTTGAATGTTAAACTGATGATCTGCCCTGTAAACTTTCCCTCAATCCAAAATAAAAACTTAATTTAAAAATGCAGTGCAATTTTTCTTTAAAACTATTATAGATGAGTAAGTGCCAACAGTCAAACCAATTGGTTCTGTATCTATATTACCCTTAAACAATGAATGCACTTTGATCTTGATACATTTGCCAATTATATCCTTTTTTATATAAATTAAAATAAACATAAATAAATCTTTTAAAAAAATTGATTCTGTAAATTATTTTGCAACTTACCCTAAAAATATCATTTTCATTTTAACACATGATAACGAATTAAAATATGTCATGAATCTTCAAGATCTCTCTGCATCTACTATTTTTTAAAAAAAGTGTTTATTGTGATTTGAGTGGTAGTTTACACGGGAGAACATTGAATTTACACCATCGTTTCATTTCAATGATTATAATCCACTCTGTACATCATCATTCAACAGTATTTGCTTCTATTACCTTTGTTTTTGTTTTTCTTTCAGGGATGGAAGGGGATGTACACAGAAACACTCAGGAATATATGATAATTTAAACAACCTAAGGGCACATTCTGCAAGCCTGTCTCCTGGCCTCCAGCACACAGCCTTTCTCTTTCCATGAGTCCAGAGTCCTCAGCTGCTCCCTCTCCATGACATCATCTCTGCCTCCATCTCTGGTTTCACTGCTTCTCTGCATAGGGTACCTCCTTCCACTCATGCCGTTCTCCTTGGTGATCTTGGGGTCCTCTGTTTTTGGACTGTAAGATTAACTACTCCCCTGTTTTTGTTAAAAAATTCCTCTATCCACTTTCTTGATAATGTCTTATTTTATTTATTTATTTTTTAAGGTTTTTATTGTGGATTGAGTGAAAGTTTACAGGGCACATCATCAGTTTCACATTCAACCATTCATATGACTTGTTTCATTACATTGATTATAATCCCCTCCATACATCATCAGTTAACAGTGTTTCTCTCTATCCTCTTTTGCTTTTTTTGGGGGGGGGGGCAGGAAAAACTTTGCCTTTTTGGAATTTACAGTCTCAGCTTTTAGGGAAGGTTTTTACATTTATCTGTAGATATCCAGGGCTCATGTATGCGATTACTAACAAGCATAACTGAATACTCAGATGAGGGACAGTTTGCTATGTCTGCTAGGTTGCTATTGATACGTCTTTTGACGCACAAAAGTCTGATGTATATATGTATCTTTCTAGCCTTGAATCTTGAACTTTGTTTCTGTGCCACTGTGGTATCTAATATTTTGCTGACTTTGGTTCTGGCATAGCCTAGTTTATCCCACATTTGTGTGAGATCGCCCTCTGGCTGTGTTCTTTTAGCCAGCATTAACTAATTGCCAGTTCAGAGATTGACTGGTTCTACTTTGGACATATTGTCAGGAGGGACCAGTCACTGGAGAAGGATATCATGTTTGATAAGGTGGAAAGTCAGAGAAAAAGAGGAGGACCCCCAGCGAAATGGATTGGCCAAGTGGCAGCCTCTATGGGTTCAAACATGGCAACAATTGTGGGATTGGCCCACGATCAGGCAGTGTTTTGTTCTGTTGTGTATAGGGTCACTATGAGTCGGTACTGACTCGATTGCACCTAACAACAACAACAAGCTAATTGCTAGTAACATGTAACGAACTAATGTTTGCTGCGCACTGACGCTGGGCTGGGAACTGTGCTCATACATGATCTACACATAAATGTATATGTTCTGCACATGACCTCATCCTAACAACAGTCTCAGTATTATCATGCCCAGTGTACAGATGAGGAAACCAAGGCTCAGGGCGATTACAGTTCCTGTCCAAGACCTCAGCAACTCCATTGTGGTACAGCTGGGACATGGATTTTTCTGACTCTAAAAGTTGTCCTTTCGTCATAAAGTTATGCCACTCAGTAGACAGGGCCTGAATTGTTTTGTGTGGATATTGAAAGTTTTGGTCCAAAACAAGGTTGTTGTTGTTAAGTGCCGTCGAGTCAATTCCGACCCATAGCGACCCTAGACAGGGTTTCCGAGGCTGTAAATCTTTACGGGAGTAGAACTCATCTTTCTCCCATGGAGCGGCTGGTAGTTTCAAACTGCTGGCCTTAAGGTTCGCAGCCCGATTCGTAACCACTACGCTACCAGAGCTCCAACAAGGTTAGGAAGCGGTATTAGGGTTGGATCAGCATTATATACATCAGAGCCTCCATGTAAACTATGCACATAATAATAAGAACTAGGAATCCCTGTTGTTGTTGTTTAAGTGCCATTGAGTCAGTTCCAACTCATAGTGACTCTGTCTAGGGTTTCCAAAGAGCAACTGGTGGGTTTGAACTGCCAACCTTTTGGCTCAAAAGTCCAGTGCTGATCCTTCAGCGCCATACCAGGAGTCCCTGAGTGGCATACATAGTTAACCACCCAGCTACTAACCAGAAGGTGGGTGGGTCGAATTAAGAGGTGCCTTGAAAAAAAGATCTGGTGATCCAAAAGCTTTTGGTAATTCCAAAAGCTCATAGCCAATGAGAGCCCCCTAGAACATAGTTCTACTCTGAAACTCAGGGTTACCATGAGCCAGAAATGATTCAAAGGCAGCTGGATTTGTTTTCCTAGGCTTTCTATGGTTATGGGAGGAGCTGGGGAAGTGAAGGTTTATGAGGGAGAGTTGAAGAGCAGAGAAGTCACCAACCAGGCACTTCTAGTGCTAAAGTGGGGTTGGGGGGTGGGAAAGGGGTGTTGCGGAGTAGTCTAGGGAGACTGTTGGTTCTGTGTAGCTTTGCCTTCAGCCAAGCATCCGGTGGTAGGCCTGAGATTCACACTGTTCAGCAGCACAGCCCGCAGAACCTTAGCTGTTGGGAGAAGACCTGGATGCAGAGCACTGGAGACTGAGGACCAGTTGGGAATCTCTGTGACTGTCCATTACTGTATCTGATAATGACACCCTTCTGAGAAAGGTGTTTGCTGCTTTACTTCTGTCTCCTAAATCTTGTGCACACTCTCCTCCTGAAATCACACAGGGAAGGGCAAAGGTTTTTCCCATGAGTCAAGAGAAGGCAAGGAATGCGTGTGTAGTCAAAACCCTGAATGACTGTCTCTTTCCAAGTGAATCATCGACTATAGTCCTAGGAAGAAACTGACTACTTCTGGTTTAGACTTAAGAACCGAAGGTCAAAGTGTTGTGCTGTGAAAACTTGCCCATAGTTTAATCATTTTAGAAAAAGAATCCTTTAGTTGGGTGGAATTTTCCTTGCAAAACATGCTGCTGGTGGCTTTGGAAATTGAGGCAGCATCTCTGTGCTTCTTCAGAGCTGTGAGTGAGTGTCGAAGCGTGAGGCTGGCTAGGGAATTGGTTTACCTGTCTTTGCTCATTGTGTGAATGGCTAGGTCAGATACGGGATTCTTTTGGGGACATTATTACATCAATACTTCCTATCACAAACTAGTAAAAATCTGTGCTTTAAAGCCATTCTGCTACTTCGTTTTAGTGGCTGCCCTGTATAGTTCCAAAATCATTCTTTCAGAGACGAAGACAATCATGGAGACAGTGTCATATAATTTTTCTCAAATGGTATTCCACAAAACAGATGTGCCTTAATGTTCACAGGGTGGTTCTTGAAAATAGAGATTCAGACAGAATATCAGGGGAAATCTTTCAACAAACTGATTCAACGCTGGAGGTGCGCACTTATCTATGCCAAGAATTTGGAGGATGGCTACTTGATCGATCAGTAGGAAGAAATCCGTATATGTGCCCATTCCAAAGAAAGGTGACCCAACAGAATGCAGAAATTATCAAGCAATATGATTAATATCATACACAAGTACATTTTTGCTGGAGATAATAAAAAGATGATTGCAGCAATAAATCAACAAGAGCTGCCAGAAGTTCAAGCACGTGGGGCAAGCGATATTATTTCTATTATCATAGATTTTGGCTGAAGTTAATATACCAGAAAGATGTTTGCCTCTGTTTTACTAACTATGCAAAGACATTCAACTGTGTGGCTCATGACAGATTATGGATAACATTGTGAAGAATGGGAATTCCAGAACATTTACTTGTTCTTGTGCAGAACCTATGCATAGATCAAGAGGCAGTCCGAATGGAACAAAGGAAGACTGCCTTGTTTAAAATCAGAAAAGGTGTGTGTTAGGGTTGTATATTATATAACCCTTATGTATAAGGTCAGTGGTTCAAACCCACCAGCTGCTCCTAGAAACGCTATACAGGGTCACTATGCATTGGAACCGACTTGATGGCACTTAACAACAACACAGCTTCGATGGAGAATGTGTCAAGAAACAGTAGCTTCACATTTTTATAATTCTATTTAATGTTTATGTGACTCACTGACAATACTTCTTGACTTATCCTTGTATATCAGGGCTTGCACAAACAAAACACATCAGCAAAGATATTAATATCTCTTTCTGGGTGGTTGTTGTTGTTGTTGAGTATTGTCCAGTTGGATCTGACACGCAGAAACTCTGTGTAGGGTTTCCAGGCTTCCAAACCTTGGTGGGAGCAGAAAGCCTTATCTTTCTCCTGAGTAGTGGCTTGTGGACTCGACTCACTGGCTGTGCGGTTTGTAGTTCAGTGCTTATCCTACAGATCCACTGCACTTGGTTGTTGTTAGGTGTCGTCAAGTTGGTTCTGACCCATAGTGACCATTTATAGGGTTTCTGAGGAGCAGCTGTGTGAGTTTGAACCATCGACCTTGGAGTTCAAACCAACTTTGCAGTCTAACGCATTAATCCACAGTGCCACACAGGACTCCTTCTGGATGGTTGTTGTTGTTGTTAGGTGCCATCAAGTTGGTACTGACTCATAACGACCTTAGGCACAGCAGAATGAAACACTGCCTGATCCTGGGCCAACCTCACTATTGTTGTCACGCTTGAGTCCATTGATGCTGCCACTTGGCCAATCCATCTCGCTGGGGGTCTTCCTCTTTTTTGCTGACCCTCTACCTTACCAAACATGACATCCTTCTCCAGGGACTGGTCCCTCCTGACAATATGTCCGAAGTATGAGAGATGAAGTTTGGCCATCTTGGCCTCCAAGGAACACTTCCAACACAGATCTGTTGGTTCTTTTGGCAGCCCATGGCACTTTCAATATTCTACTCCAACATCAGAACTCAAAAGCATCAATTCTTCTACGGTTTTCCATATTTATTGTCTAGTTTTCCCATGCATATGAGGTTATTGAAAATACCAAGGCTTGGGTATTTTCCTTAGTCCTCAAGCTGACATCTTTGCTCTTCAACACTTTAAAAAGGTCTTGTGCAGCAGGCTTACCTCATGCAATACGTCATTTGATTTCTTGACTGCTGTTTCCATAAGTGTTGATAGTTGATCCAAGATGAATGAAGTCCTTGACCACTTCAATCTTTTCTTTGTTGATAAGAAGGTTGTTTATTGGATGGTAGGATGATGACTACTTTTCTATCTACTCATCAATATTTAAAATTTTTCCCTCAATGGAAAATCGATTACTTTAATAATAATAATTTTTAAAAAACTCCTCAAACCTATCTCTTCTCTTAACTCCCCTTCCAGGTTAGCTTTCTTCAGGCTCCCTGATTTCTGCCAATGGCATTGCAATTCTTCACAGCCTCAAAAACTCATAGTCATTTTTGATAACCTCTTGTTTCTGTCACATTCTTCCGAGGCTTTTAAGATTCCAGGCTTTATCTTTGTCTTGGACTTTCATCAGTTTGATTATGATGTATCTAGACTTAGATCTCTTTGAGTTACTCCTATTTGGAGTTGTTTGGATGTGCGGATTAATGTTTTCTGTTTGTGGTTATCTGGGTATGATTCTCATTCGATTTTTATTTCTTTCAGGGACATGGCTCTTGCCTTAACTCTCTCCCTGGGGCCTATCATACTTCTCTTAACAGCTGCTCCCTAGATTATTGAACCTGCTGCTCCATGCTTGTCTGTATCTTGCAACTGTCACCTGCATGAACAATTTCTTCTATAAATAAACAGTTTCTGTTTCAGGAATAGTTTGCCCTTGATATTGACAGCCCACCTCATACCTCCCCAGGCCTCAAACTTAGAAACATGAATTTGAGTTGGTATTCAAATCTTTAACCACAGTGAGCAAAGTGACAACTCTCATCTCTCATCAGAAACAAGTTAGCCTTATCAAGATCTGGTTTCTTTTTGGGGGGAGGGGGGGCTCCTTCGATATTCTAGCTGCTCTCACATCATTTTCTAGTGACTTCTTGATGAGATTTTTCTTTGTTCTTCCATGCTTTTCTTTTCATGGTTCCCTTATTGCTATTTTTTTTTTTTGATCACGTTCCGGATGGCTCCGCAGTGTTTCCAGAATGAATATTTGGATGGTTTGCTTCATGCTTGCAAACCTTGTCACCTTCGGTGTTCTCATACCCCTCCTCTAGTCTGTCAGCATTACTGTAATACAAGTAAGTAATATTTCCTGAATTCATGGGTGTGATATGTTTTTTCTATAGTGACTGTTGTATTTATTCAAAGAATAAATGTGACAGAAAATTTATTTGGGAATCAAAAAGTAGAAGAGGAAAAGGCAATGAATTAAATGTTTACAGGATGAAAGTAATTATTTAGAATGGAACTCCCTTTTTCACTCAGTACTCTTTTTAGAATTGATTTTTATCAACTCTCTTAATTAAGTGTTATTTAGAGTGTAAAAGTCATTGTGGATCAACTAGGAGCACAGGATGGCAAACGACCTAAAATACATGTGAATATTCTGCTATCTGCCATTCTTTTAATAAAGATCTGACTAATTCTGCGAAAGGAACACATGTGATTCTCTGGACCTGTGTGGGCCTGTGCTTGGCAGTTTCTCTGGCTTTTTTCCTGATGATGTACTTGCTAAAGAAGATGAGTGCGGAACTATTAAAGGACAAATTTAAAAACACAGGTTAGTGTGATGATGAATCTTTGAAGTCTGTTTCCAAAGTAAGTGTGGCCATTGTGAATTTCGGTTCTTTTTGACTTTAAGTATCTCTCTGTCAGAGGGCAGTTAGGTTAAATAAACTTAGTGGGGGAGGCAAGCTGCCTTCATTCTGTTGTCCAGACCTCTTTAGCAGGCTCACTACGACATCAGCCTTCCCCTCAATTCTTCCCTTGGTAATTAATGACTCTATTAAAGTACGGAGGCTTCCTTGAGCAATCATTACCCATCCCTTGGTTAAAGTTAGCAGAGTGATGGAATGACATGCTTTCTGAACTGAGCTAGGTCTACTCCTATCAGGAACAGTAGCTTTACAAGATGTGTGACTGCATTATAAACACACATCTAAGTCTTGTTTCCTCGGGTGAACGCTTTGCTACTGAAAAATACTAGAAATGAGTAACCAGTTGTTCCCGGATGCTGAGAGTAGACATCTAAAAAATTTTCTTGATGAAGTGGTAGAGAGATGAATGTTCTACTTAAGGTTAAAATATTTCTTCAGGCCCATGGTGTGATTCCAAATGCTTACCAGCCACTGCCCCGGTTTCTTGATGTTTGTATTTCCCGTGCATATTGTATTGAACATACAACAGGGAGGGGATAATGGCTGTTCAGCAGTTATCTCTTTGATTAATTTTTCTTTCTTGCCTGGGATCTGGCAGATGGCTAGGAAGTGACTTTATGTATGATCTTTTGAGAGACGGAGTTACCCTTTGATGCCAAGAAAGTAGTAAACCTTACCTTCACAGGTGTACACTAGGGGCATAATGGAGACCCCTTCATTATGTGGTCACAAGGGGTTCAAACTTTCAAATTTTCTAGTTTTTCCCACAGATTGATTTTGAGGGCTGTGACTAGGGTGATTTCTGTCACTTTCAAAAGTGTGAAATAGGTTCAAAGCCTCAAATGCCTGCAAGGACCAAGTGGGTAACAACCCTGGTGATCAATGGGATGACAGATGTCACAGCTGGAGTCCCAAGTAGGTAACAAATGAGTAGTGGGTGGAGGCTTTGGCAACAGGGGAGCCATGTCGTGTCTGAGGTAAACTCTCAGCTGCTACTGACTCCAGTGGACTCTTTCCACGGAGGGATGCTGATTCCATGTTACCATATTCTGTTGCCTTGTAACTGAGTGTAGACTGGCATATAAAATCTTCTGTTTTGTTTTTTTTTAAACATTAGCAAACATTGTAATCAAACCAAAACTCTGAAAAGCATGCTTGTCTTTACACCAAATGTGGCCTGTGGTCTGTGAGCTTGTGGCTTCTAGTGCAGGACACGCTCCTCGAAGACGTGTACTGCTAAGGCGCTCAGGACCACACCCCCGGGGGAGGCACAGGCTAATGTTTCTGTTTTTGTATCATCAGGACCAGTTCTCCAGGATGTGGCTGATATTGACCGGAACAGCAGTATGACAGGTGTTGAAAGTGCCCTTCCGAGAGGACTGGGGTACACCGTAGAAGAATGCACCTGTGAAGACTGCGTCAGTTGCAAACAAAAGATCGATTCCGACCATTTGTTCCCTCTTCCAGCTATGGAGGAAGGTGCCACTATTCTTGTTACCACAAAAACAAGTGACCACAGCATCAGCCTGCCAGGTGCAGCAAGCATCACCCCCCACCACCACCTCCAGTTGCCATAGCCACCTCTGACTCATGGCAAACCCAGGTGATCAGGGCGGAACTGTGCTCCACAGGGTCCTCGATGGCTATGACCTTTTAGAAGTAGAACGCTGTATCTTTCTTCCGAGACACCTCTGGGTGTGCACGAACCTGTAACATTTCGGTTAGCAGTCGAGGGAACTAACCATCTGTACCACGGCCCTTTAGGTGTCTTTGGAGCACAGAAATGAACTTCTACTAAGTAATGAATCCTGCTGTGTAGGATAAGCACTGGACTGCTGATCACAAAGTCTGTGGTTCAAACCCACCAGCTGCTCCTAGGAAATCCTATACAGGGTCTCTGTGAGTCAGCACTGACTCGATGGCACTTAACAACAACAATTATCCATTTTGACTGGTGTAACCACATTTTAGTGAGCCCATACTTGAGTAAATTCCTACTAGGAACAGTATATGTTTTACAAGATGCGTGGCCGTGTTTTTAATACAAATTTATGTCTTGTTTCCTTAAAGGGCTTGACTACTAACTGAAAGGTCGATGGTTCAAATCCACCAGCTGCTCTGCCTGAGAAAAATGTGGCAGTCTGGTTCTGTAAAGACTGACAGTCTTGTAAACCCTGTGAAGCAGTTCTACTCCATCCTATTGGGTTGCTGTGAGTTGATATCGATTCAATGGCAGTGAGTTTAGAGATACTTTGAAAACCTATCTTTAAGAAGGAAAACAGATCTCTTTAGAATGACTGTACTTGCCAGTTGTAGACATAGCTTTTTGGCCACCAATTCTGAAACCTCATTATGTTAGACAGATTTCTCTATCTTACTGTCAGAAGCATAACTGGGAACACTTACTTCCTCGTGATTAAATTCTTGACTTGCTAAAAAAAAATAAATCATTGTGATGTGTAGATCCGAGTCTCCCATTTCTGTAGCTAGACCATTTCTTTCCTGTACATTTTGTTATTAAGTGCTGTCGAGTTGGTTCCGACTCATAGCAACCTGATGTACAACAGAGCAAAACATCACCTGGTTCTGAGCCAGGCTCACAATTGCTGCTATGCTTGAGCCCATTGCTGCTGCCACTGTGCCAATCCATCTTGTTGGGAGTGGGGGTGGGGGTGGGTCACCTTTTTTGCTGTCCTGCCACTTTACCAAGCATGATGTCTTTCTCCAGGGATTGGTCCCTCCTGATAGTATGTCTTCAATGGTGAGAGATGAAATCTTGTCATCTTCGAAGTGTTCTGATTGTACTTCTTCCTGCACGTATACATATACATTTCAGGGCAAATAAATGTGTAATTGCAAACTATGATAAAGAATTACTAGTAACATATTCAACCCCAATGCAAAGTGTATAACAGTGTATTAATAATATAGCCTTATTAATGTGCCACTTTTGTTTTAAAGAGTTTTTGTTGTACTTTAGGTGAAAGTTTACAGAGCAAATTCGCTTCCCATTGATAATTTGTACAGAAAGTGCTTCAAGACATTGCTGCCTACAATGTGTCTATACTCTCCCCTTTATTTCGTTTGATTTATTGCCCTTTCCTGTCTTCTCATCTTTGCTTTTGCACAAGCGTTGTCGTTTTGATCTCATATAACTAATTGTTCTAAGGAACATGTTTAGGGTGTTACTGTTTACTTTATGGGACCATTTACTGTTTAACTGAAAGGTGGTCTCTGGGGATGGCTTCACTTCCAGGTCAGAGGGTGTTTTAGGGCCATAGTCCCCAGGGTTCATTCTGTCTCTGTTAGATCAATAAGTCAGGTCTTTTTTGTGAATTTGATTTTTTGTTCTACATTTCTCTCCTGCTCGGTTTGAGTCCAGTCAGAGAGGTCAATAGTGGTAACTGGGCACCATCTAGTTCTTCTTGTCTTGGGGTCATATAGGCTCATTTGATCCATTAGTCTCTTGGATTATTTGTTCCCTTGAGTCTTTATGTTCTTTGCTCTGGATAGGAAGACACCAACAGCTGTATCTTAGACGGCAGCTCGCAAACTATTATGAGCTCAGACACTCCTCATCAAAGTAGAACGTGGTCTTAATGAACTATGTTGTACCAATTGATGTCTCTATCCCCTCAGCCTACGATCCTTTTTTCCTTTGAAATTAGGAACTTCATCCTGCAAGGGGTTTGTTTGGGTGTGAGAAATTTCTATGACCTTGTGTGCTCTGTTGTCTATATTAGTATACATACATGCAGCACCTACAATTATGTATGTAGAAATAGCCACAACCCAATCTCTATCTGCAGGTGGGTGTGTTCCCTTGTATCCTCCCACCCTTCTTTAGCATACCTAGCTACCTATGAATGCACTTGTGAATTACTGTTTGTTAATACATTCTTGCAACATTGTTTATTTTATAGTATTGCTGCTGTTGCCTTTTATTTGTGCGTTCCTCTCAGAGTCTTCCTTTGCTGTGGCCGTATTGTGCTGACGTCCCCATAATCTGTATTCCCTTTCCTGTCATCTTTAGCAACATGTGTTCTGTATCTAGTCAGTCAATTTTCCTCCTCCTTTCCCCTCTCGTTCTTGGTAATCATTAAAAAAACTTTTTTTTTTTTTTTTTTTTTACTGAGTGTAAGCCTCTTTGTGGTTTGTTTTGTTTTCAATAACAGTGGTCTCATGAATATTTGTCCTTTTGTAATTGACTTATTTCACTCAGCAGGATGTACTCCAAATTCATCTATGTTGTGATATGTATGTTTCATGGATTCATTGTTATTCTTCATTGTCGTGTAGCATTTCGTTGTGTGCATGGACCACGGTTTGTTTATCCATGCATCTGTTGATGGGAGTTCAGGTTGTGTTCATCTGTTTGCCATAATGAATAATGCTTCAGTGAACAATGGTGGGCAGGTTTGTATTCTTGTCACTCTCTTGTTTCTTTAAGCAGATACATAGGAGTGGGGTTGCTGGACCACATGGTACTTCTGTCTCTAGCTTTGTAAGGATACGTCATACCATTATCCAGAGTTGTATCAGTTTACATTCCTACCAGCAGTATTTGAGTTCTAGTCCTCCTACAATCTGACCAACATTTGCTATTTTCTGTTTTTTTTTTAAAATAATATTAGTACCATTATTGTTAAGGAGTGCTGGTGACATAGTAGATTACATGTTGAGCTGCTCACGTCAAGTTCGTAGTTTGAACCCACCAGCTGCTCCATGGGAGAAAGATGAGGCTTTGTGTTCTGTAAAGATGAACAGCCTTAAAAACTGTATACAGGGTCACTAGGAGTCAGAACTGACTTCATGCTATACAGCTACCACCACCATTATTATTGGGGTGAGATGATATTTCATTGCAATTTTGATTTACATCTGTAATGAAAGAGCTCTGGTGGCACAGTGGTTAAGCACTTGGTTGCTGACTGAAAGGCTGCACCAGCTACTTGAAAGGGAAAAGCTCCTGTAAAGATTTACAGCCTTGGAAACCCTATGGGGCAGGTCTAACTTATGGAATTGTCTCTCAGTGTGTCTGAACCAACTTAACAGTGGTGGGTGATGGCTAAGGGTGGCAGGCATTGCAGAATGCATTTGATAGCTGCCTGACTGTCGTCTTTGACGAAGTCTCTGTTCATATTATTTGCTCATTTAAAAAATTGGATTCTGTGTCTTTTTGTTGCTGTGGTGTTGAAGTTTTCTATAAATTTTAGAGAAATAAAGCCCTTGTTGAATATGTGTAGCCACACACACATAAAAGTTCCCAGTCTGTAGTTTCCTTTGGAATTGTTTTGGAGAAGTCTCTTGAAGACATAAGTATTCACTTCTTAGGAGGTTTCATTTATCTAGTTCATCTTCTGTTTGTGTATTTTTAATTATGTTTGGTATTCTATATATACTCTATATTAGGGCTCCTAGTGTGGTGCTGTGGGTTAAAGCACTGGACAGCAAGGTCCGTTTGAACCACAAGGTTGGCAGTTCAAACTCACCAGCCACTCCTTGGAAACCCTATACAGGGTCACTATGAGTCAGAACCCATCCAACGGCACTTAACAACAACAGCCACAGCATTGTCCTTATTTTTACTTCCATGATCTTTATAGTTTTATGTTTTGTATTTATGCCTTTGATCCCTGTTGAGTTAGTTTTTGTGTATGATGTGAGGCCTGTTTCCTTTTTCCGTTTTCTGGAGATAGATAATCCCGTGTTACCAACACTGTTACTTAAAGTGACTGTGGCTCCTCCGATTTAATGGAGGGATTGATTGACTTCTGGATTCTCAGTTCTGTTCATTGGTCTGTGTGTCTATGATTGTACAGTGCCAACCTCCTACTTTGTTATTCTTCTTCAGTGATGCTTTCCTTACCCATATAAAGTCAGAGAAAGCTGTTGGAATTTGGAACAAGATTGCATTGTGTCTATAGATAACTTTGGGTAATATTGCTTCTTGGAAACCCTATGTAGGATTGCTATAAATCAGAACCGAATCAATGGCACTCAACAATGCCAACATTGAATTCTATTGGTTAGAATTTTGAGAATTTTTTCATCTGTATTTATGATGGATTGTCAAAGATCGAAATGTATTTGCTCAAAATATTTGTTAGCTTGGCTAGGCCATGATCCTCAGTGTTTTGGCTCTTATGCAATGATGCATTCTGATGTGATTTGATGTGATTGGTCAGTCAGTAGTAAGTGGATTACTGTGGACTGTTGTTGTTAAGTGCTGTCGAGTTGGTTCCGACCCATAGCGATCCTGTATAGGGTTTCTGAGGAGCAGTTGGTAAACTTGAACCACCGACCTTGAAATTCAAATGGCTTTGCAGTGTGGCGCATTGACCCTCAGCACCACCCCAGGACTGCTAGTGTGGACTGCAGACTGCGATATCAGGTCAGAGCCCCGATCCCATATAAACAGTAGCGCTGAGGGTTAATGCCCTGGACTGGAAGGCTGGTTTGGACTGTAAGGTCAGAAGTTCAAGCTCACCAGCCGCTTCTTGGAAACCCTATACAGGGTGACTATGGGTAAAGATTTACACCCTCGGAAACCCTGTACAGGGTCGCTATGGGTCAGAACCGACTCGACGGCACTTAACAACAACAACAACAAATGGGTTGGAACCAATTCAACAGGAAATAACAACCACCACCTTTATCTTACATGAGATAAAAGGAGAGAGAAGCCAACAAAGAGAGAAGGACTTACTACCATCCAGAGCCAGGAGCACAGAGTGTTCCTTGAACTCAGGGCATGACTCAGGGAAAGATTGGTGCCAACACACATGGAGCTGGCACTCTGTGAACTGGGGCTTCTGCCCCTTAAACACTGAGAAATACATATAGGTTTGTTAAACCCATTCATTTGTGGTATTTATGTTATAGCAGTACAGGATGGCCAAACTTTATCTCTCATACTTCGGATGTATTGTCAGGAGGGACCATTTACTGGAGAAGGATATCATGTTTGGTAAGGTGGAAGGTCAGAGAAAAACAGGAAGACCCCCAGCAAGATGGATTGGCCAAGTGGCAGCATCCATGGGCTCAAGTGTGGCAACAATTGTGAGGTTAGCCCAGGACTGGGGTATGTTTTGTTCTGTTGTGCATAGGGTCGCTATGAGTCGGTACCGACTCGATGGCACCTAACAGCAACAAGTACTAGGTCACTGAGACAGGGATATTGGTCTAATTTTCTTTTTTAGTGTCTTTTCCTGACTTTGTTGTCAGTGTTATTGCTGGTTTCATAGAATGAGTTCAGCAGAAGTAGTCCTCCTTTTTCCCTGAATTCGTTGGCGTACTCCTGGTATGAGCTCCTCTCTAGGTGTTTGGTACAGTTCTCCAGGCCTTGGCTCCTTTTGTTGTTGTTGCTAATTTAAGTAAATTACCTCTTCAATCTCTTCTTTTGCTATGCATCTGTTTCCTTTTCCCACTTCTGTCTAGGAAGATACTTTGTTCCTAGAGATTTGTCCACTTCCTTTAGGTTTTCAAACTTTCTGGAGTCTAATTTTTCATAGTCTTTGATCCTTTTTATTTGGGTTGGCTCTGCTGAATTGTCACTCATTTCATTTCTTATTCAGGTGATTTGCTTTTTCTGCTTTTCTGTTGTCGGTTTGGCCAGTGGTTTATCGATTT
Organism: Chrysochloris asiatica; assembly: GCF_000296735.1. NCBI lineage: Eukaryota > Metazoa > Chordata > Mammalia > Afrosoricida > Chrysochloridae > Chrysochloris > Chrysochloris asiatica. Next base: position 5,093,039 of record NW_006408620.1, on the reverse strand, counting down.
TCTGAATTCTTTCAAAGAATCAACTCTGGTCTTGTTGATTCTTTCCATTGTTTTTCTGTTCTCTTTATTTATATCTTGATCTTTATTGTTTCATTTCTTCTGGTGACTTTGAGCTTCTTTTGCTGCTCTTTTTCTAGTTGTTTTAGGTGTAGATTTAATGTTTTGATTTTGGTATTTTATTCTTTTTTTGGGCATGCATATGTTGCTATAAATTGACCTCTGAGCACTGCTTTTGCTGTGTCCCACACATTTTCATTCTTGCTTGATTATAGGATTTTAAAAAATTCATCTTGGATTTCTTTTATAACCCGCTGGCTTTTAAGGAAAGTGTTACTCAGTTTCCCTGTCTTTGATTTTTTTCCTTGCTCTTCCTCTTCCCAGTTTTGACTTTTAAAGCACTAAGATCAGAGAAAATGCTTGGTATTATTTCATTGTTTTGGATTTTGTTGAGACTTGCTTTGTGTCCTGAAATGTGGTCTGTTTTGGAGCATGATCCGTGTGTATTGGAAAAGGATGTATGAGGGGGCTGTAAAAAAGTTCGTGGAAACTTTCTATCATCCTTCCATTCCATTTTTCTACAAACTTTTTGAAGCTTCCTCAAATAGTTGGCTGCTATATAGTGGATGATAAGCCCTGGACTGCTAAACGAAATGTTGGCAACTCAAACCCACCAGCCACTCCTTGGAAAGCCTGTACAAGGCACTTAAAAACAACAAAGTGAAATGTTATGTCTATGTCTATGTTGAGTTTCATTGATTGTAGCCTTTAAGGCTCCTATATCTTTGTTGGGAGTCTTGGTGTGGCAGTGTACAATTGTTGTTAGATGCCTTCGAGTTAGTGCCGACTCATAGCGACCTTATGCACAGCAGAATGAAACACTGCCCAGTCCTGAGCCAACCTGACTACTGTTGCCACACTTGAGTCTATCGATGCTGCCACTTGGCCAATCCATCTCCTTGGGGGTCTTCCTCTTTTCCTCTGACCCTCCACCTTACCAAACGTGATATCCTTCTCCTGCAACTGGTCCCTCCTGACAATAGGTCCGAAGTATGAGAGATGAAATTGTTGTTGTTAAGTGCCGTGGAGTCAGTTCCGACTCATAGCAACCCTGCCCAGGGTTTCCGAGGCTGTAAATCTTTACGGGAGCAGAACACCTCATCTTTCTCCTGTGGAACCGCTGGTAGTGTCGAACTGCTGACCTTGCGGTTCACAGCCCGATTCATAACCACTACGCTACAAAATTAGCACTGATAAAAGAGACTTTTAGTTGAATCTACTGTGTGCGGAGTCTCCCACTATTATCGTGGGAGTCCATTCTTCTTGTTACTGCTGTAAGAGTTTGTTCCTTGCACTTCTGAGCCCTGTCATTGGGTGCATCCGGAGTTGTTATGGTTATCAACCCTTTTGTTTATTTACCCTTTAATCATTATATAAGGAGCTCTGGTAGCATAGTGGTTACGAATCGGGCTGCAAACCACAAGGTCAGCAGTTCGAAACTACCAGCTGTTCCACGGGAGAAAGATGAGGCGAGAAAGTCGGAACCGACTCCACAGCATATAACAACAACAACAACAACAACAATCATTATATAATATCCTTCTTTATCTTTTATGGGAAATTTAACTCAAAGTCCATTTTATCAGAGGTTTGCATTGCCACTCTTGCTCTTTTTAGGTTATTGATTGTTTGGTATATTTTTTTCTGTCCTTTGTATTTTAGTTTATTTACATCTTTTTGCCCAAGGTGCATCCTTTATAGATGGCAGATTGATGGGTTGCCTCTTGTCTCCACTCTGCCACTCTATCTTTTTACTGGTGCACCTAAGCCATTTACACATAGTATGCCGCTATGGGTCGGACCCGACTCGATGGCACTTAACAACAACAACAACATGGTTACCAGTAGAGATGAGTTTACTAGTTTGTTGTTTGTTGTTGTTGCTGTTGAGTTGGTTCCAACTCATAGCAATCCTGTATAAGGTTTCCAAGGAGCAGCTGGTGGTTTTGAACCGCTGACCTGGTACCCCTGCCACTTTGTTGTGCTTTTATTTTCTTTTATGGTGTTGATGGTTTCTTTGTCCTGCTTAATTTTCTACGCTAAATTCCCTTTTTGCATTTTCTTTTCATTTATTTTATTTTTCTGTCTAGGAAGTCCTTAGGAATTTCTTTGTTATTTTGGCAAATAGGTTCGTTAACTTTCTTGTGGTTACTGTGAAACTTACCTTTATCTTCCACATCCATGCAGGTTCTGTTCTAAGAGCGTCCATGGGTATAGAAAACTATCGGGTTGGTGGATCATCATTATTCCCGTTTTATTGATATGAGGGGACTTCAGAAGGTTGTGAAATATAAAAATTCCATTATATTTTCATGTAATTTTCCCATGAATTTTTCCAAGCCCCCTAGGAATGGCAGAGCCTGAGGTAGAACAAGGTAACACAGCCTATAATTGGCAGTCAGTTAGGATAACCCATTTTTCTTTTTCCTTTTCATATTAATTTAATTCCATTTCTTTGGATTATAATCATTATGGTGGGTTCCTCCTTTAAGGTTGTACAAAGGCCTTGGGGTCTTCTGCAGGGCAATGAAACAGGGGATGTCTTCTGGTCATGCTAACTTTGTTAAGATGTCCACTGACACCATGGCATAGACCCTTAAGATCTTGGGGCTCTGCAGTTATTGTGCTAGGTCTGGAATATGGGGAACGTCCATGAGGGCTCTTAGCCTTTTTGGCTCCCTTCTGGGTTATAGTAGACACTGTAGTAGAGTGGTTAAGAGACTGGATCTTGGGGTCTAACTGCTCAGAGTTGATTCCTGGCTCTTCCTAGGAAGCTGTAGATCTTGGTTGACTATGGGAAAATTACTTAACAACTCAATGTCTCAGTTTCCCCATCTGTGAAATGGGAATAATAATAATCAACTTCAAAGTTTGTTTTAAAGATTATTGTTCTTAATTGCTGTGCAGTCAATTTGGACTTATAGTGACCTTGTAGGAATTAATATGTGCAAACAATGTCTAAGCCTGTCTGTTCCTAAGCACTTAGTGTCAGCTGCTGTCATGGGTTGAATTGTGTTTCCTAAAAATATGCATGACCTTGGCTGGGCCATGAGGCTCAGTGATTTGGCAGTTAAATCATTACGTAATCATCCTATGGTGTGATTAGATACCATTGTCCTCCATTTGTAAAGTGTTGTAAATCCTGAACTCTTGTGAGTCCTGGTGTGGTGCAATAGGATCAGCGCTCGACTTCTAACCACAAAGCTGGCAGTTCAAACCCACCAGCTGCTCCTTAAAAACCCTACACAGGGTTGCTATGAGTCGGAACTGACTCGATGGCACTAAACAACCACAGCATGTCTTAATAAGGCAGAATGAGGTGATCTATGAGGATTTGGAGGAACCCTGGTGATGTAATGAATTATGAGCTGGGCTGTTAACCGCAAGGTTGGCCGTTGAAACCTACCAACTGTTCCTCCTTGAAAACCCTGTATAGGGTTGTTAGGAGTTGGGGATGAATGGGTGGCACTTAACAAGAATGTGGATTTGGTTATATCTGCTATGGTAATGAGGCAAGACTATGGTGGTATGCAACATGTTTACTCAGGTCACAACTCTATCTGATCTAAGAGTTTCCCTCAGGCTGTGACCTGCATTGCTTTTATCTTACAAGAGAGATGTGAAGAGACAGAGAGAGGGACCTCAGTACCACCAAGAAAGATCCTGGAGCAGAGTACATCCTTTGGACTTGGTATCCTTGTACTAAGAACCTCCTAGATTCAGGGCAAGATTGATGTCAAGTTACATGGAGATCTCCAAGGAATTCTGGGCCCACATTTGCTGAAAGGAGACCAGGACCTTTCCCCACAGTTGACAGAGAGAAAAGCCTTCCTTTCGAGCTGGCACCCTGAATATGAACTTTTAGGCCCATAAATTGTTACAGGATGTCCTGACATGGCGCTGCAGGATAATGCACTGAACCACAATGTTGGCAGTTAAAAACCCACCAGTCACTCCTTGTGAACACTATGCACAGTTGCTGTGAGTAGGAACCGACTAGATGGCACTTAACAATAACGACAACGAATTGTTAGAGAATAAATTTCTCTGGTAACTCCTTGCCAATTATTCAGCTTAATTCAGGAGTTTTTGTAGTCTAAATAGTACAACCTGTCAGATTTGCCAGTGTGTTCTTCATGGGTTCTTCCTGAATATTAACTTATCTGGAAATCTGTGTGCCATTTCAGTAGGATGTGATGGCAAAATCATATACCTTGAGATTTAAGTTTTTTTGTTACCAAAAGGCAGCGTGAGTTGGGTAAAGTTTAATAAACCAAATGATACAACGTGTCTTTATTAATCCATGCAGTTTCTGGTTAGAAATATTATATTGCTGTTGTTGTTATGTGCCGTGGAGTAGGTTCCGACTCATAGCGACCCTTTACAGGGTTTCCGAGGCTATAAATCTTTACAGGAGCAGAAAGCCTCATCTTTCTTCCGCTTCAACTGAGGTTAGCTGCCTGATTCGTAACCACTACGGTACAAGAACTCCTTAATATTATATTGCTTTGCGTCTTAAATGGACTTTTTAAAAGTGATTGATTGATTGGCAGTTCCTAACAAATATTTGTACACTATTTGCCATGTGAATTTAAATTTGTTCCAGATACAAAAGCCGTTAAAACACTTGTTGAGTCCCGTCACGTCTGTTCCAACCCATAGCGACCTTGGGTTGTGTTTCCAAGGTACGGCTGGTGAGGTTGAACCAGCGACTTTGTAGTTCAAACAGACTTTGCAATCCAGGTCGATTCCAGCTCCTAGCAACCTTATGCACAACAGAATGAAACACTGCCCCGTCCTATGACATTCTCACAGTCATTGCGGCGGGTGTTTGAGCTCATTGCTGCTGTCACTGTGCCAATCCATCTCGTAGGGAGTCTTCTTCTTTTCCCTGACCCTCCATTTTATCAAGCATTATGTCCTTCTCCAGGGACGGGTCAATGTCAATATGTCAAAAGTATGAGACATGGAGTCTGGCCATCTTGGAATTTAAGGAGCATTCTGGCTGTACAGTCTCTAATCTGGACCACAGCAACAGCTCCCAGACCAGCTTCACCCAGTCCTCCGCAATTCTTTCTAATTATAGCAATGGCGAGCATCCCAAAACCTAGCTCGGACCAGGTCACTGCGCGGCTTCAATTAAGTTCCTCAGGATCACGCCCTGCATGCCCCACTTCCTCAGACTTTAGAGGCTCTAGGGAGTTGTGGGGCGTGCGGCGCCAACCAGAGACAGTCCTCCCACAAGCCCCGATTGCCCCAAGGCCCCGGGCCGGGAGTCCGTGTTTACATTCCGGGTCAGGGGGCGGGGCCTTGGCAGCGGCACTGTATTTCCGGGGCGGGGTGGGCGGGCCGAGCGGGCGCCGTCTCCTGGCCTGTCTGGAGCTCCGCGGCGGCAGTGTTGGAGGCGCGGGCACCGGCCTCGGGAGTGGCATCATGAGCGGTGAGTGGCCGCCCCGCCGCCGTCACCTGCCCCGGTCGCCCTGGCTCCAGCCGCTCCATCTGCACACTTTGTACCCTCTGTCCCCGTGTCTTGCTTTCTCCCAGTGTCCTGACCCTTGGACGCCTGGAAGCCTAGTTCCTAGCTCCTGGTCCCCTCCAGTTCTCTGAGCATCCGAGCCCAGGAGCTCCAGTCCCCTGTCTTTCAGTTACAGCGAGCGCCTTGTCCCCCAGTCCCTCCCAGTTACCGGACCCTACCTAGTTGTCACAATCCCTCCTCGCCCCCAGACTCCTGAGTCCCAGTTCCAGCTTTCAGCTGCCCAGTCGCTCCAGTTTTCACCCAGGCAAAAGGCGGCTGCAGACACCGCTGAACCCCCATGTCCCAGGAGCACCTAGTCCCCAAAGGACTGGGTTCCTTAGCCCCTTTGTCTCTCCGGTTTCTCATTCCTGGGCCCTTGCGCCCCAGTGACCAATGACCACGTCTGGCTCCTCTGTGATCCCGGGTATTTCTGCAAGCTCCATCCCCTTCTATTTTTTGTTCCAGCTCTTGTGAGTCTCTCCTGCCCTGCCCCTCTTGCTCATTTGGGGACCGTCGTCGTCTCTCCCTTCTTTTTCCCACCGGGGAGAGGGTGATGAAAGAGGGGGAGGCTGCAATGGGGAGGTTGGTGTTCTCTGTGTTCTGAAGTTTGGTGTCTTTGACTCTGACTTGCTGTTTACCGACTTCTCTGAAGAGCCCTTTTGGTGTGGTGGTGCTAAGTCATTCCTGGGTGTTCTATGTGGAGATAGAGTGACTCAGGGAAGCATCTCAGCTTGCCCGAGATGGGCAGCTGGATTTGTATTGCTTAGGAGGAACCGCCTAGCCTCTTATTGCTTGCATTTCCCTCACTGTCGAATTGCTTCTGAAAATCCCAGCATCCAGCCCTCTCTGCCCTAGCTTTCCACTGAGGGGTTTCTGGACATTGAGACTGGCCTTGAAAGTTGTCTCTGGATTCTTTTCCTTCTCTTCAACTTAAATGTCTTTGATTTTTGCCACTGAAAAGCAAGATTTGTGAAACGGATGGTCCTTATGAGGGGGTTTGTGGTGGAAGAGGAAGGTTCTTGCAAGATAGGCTTCTGTTACCAAAAGGAGGGATTGATTAAGGTTTCTTGAATGTTAGGGATGGTACAACCAGGATGTGATAAGCTGTCTTTCCCAGGAGACACTGTAATGATTTCCATAGTAATGAATTACACTGGCCATTCTATAAGTCCTGGAAAAATGGGGGTAAATAGCAGTACCTACCTCCTAGGCTTGTTTTAATGACGTCATGTTTCTTTAAGTGGTTGGTATTGCACCTCTCATATGATATTTGAGAGCTTTCCTTGCTTCAGTCTGGCCCATGTGGCTTTGGCAGTGGAATGGTTTCTTGGCCCAGCTGTAGGTTAAGGGCTGGGGCTAGGCACTCCCTAAAAATCTCTTTCTTTTAATGTGCCCAAGGAGTCTTTTTGTGTTTTCTTTACAAGAAAACTAAAATCCTCACCACTGGACCAATAAACAACATTCTTATCAACGGATAAAAGATTGAAGTTGTCAAGGACTTCATTCTTCTTGGATCAACTATCAACACTCGCGGAAGCAGCAGTCAAGAGATCAGACGACGAATTGCATTAGGCAAATCTGCTGCACAAGACCTTTTTAAAGTGTTGAAGAGCCAAGATGTCAGCCTGAGGACTGAGGTGTGCCTGACCCAAGTCTTGGTATTTTCAATAACCTCATAAACATATGAAAGTTGGACAGTGAATAAGGAAAACCATAGAAGAGTTGATGCTTTTGAATTATGATGTTGGAAGAGAATATTGAAAGTGCTATGGGCTGCCAAAAGAACCAATAGATCCGTTTTGGAAGAAGTGCAGCCAGAGTGCTCTTTGGAGGCCAAGATGGCCTAACTTCGTCTCTCATACTTTGGACATACTGTCAGGAGGGACCAGTTGCTAGATAAGGATATCATGTTTGGTAGGGTGGAGGGTCAGAGAAAAACAGGAAGACCTCCAACGAGATGGATTGGCCAAGTGGCAGCATTGGTGGACTCAAGTGTGGCAACAATTGTGAGGTTGGCCCAGGATTAGGCAGTGTTTCTTCATTCTGCAGTGCTTAAGGTCCCTATGGGTGGTACTGACTGGATGGCACTTAACAACAATAAGGGAGTCTTTGTTACACGCTTACAGTAAGGAAAGTTCTTTCATCTGTCTTCATCCCAAGAGGAAGTGAAATTGACAAGCCTAGGGAAACTGATCAGCTTGTTTTTAAGGAGCAGTTTAATATCAAAACTAAGGAAGTTTTTTTACTTTGATTCTTAATTATTAAGTCTCAGACCAAACACATTTCTAAAGGAAACCAATAAAGGACTTTTTAAGGGAAAAAAAACATTCAGGATAGGAGTCTTCTTATAGAAAGATTCTAATTGTGGCAGAAAAAGCGGTTGTTCTGGATGGAAGGGGAAGTCCAAGGCATTTTCAACACTGTTGAGAATTCATTTGAAAGGGGACTTTCCTACTCCTGCATTTGATAACTAGCACAAAGTAAAAGAATACTGTGGAGAAGCTTTGCCTTTCTTTTTTTTTCCTTTTTCTTTATAATGGAAAATTTGAAACATCACAGATGTGAAAAGTAGTTTGAGGGGGCTTCAAAAACTTTGTGGAAATATATCATTACCTTTTCATTGGCTTTTCCATGAACATTTTCAAACCCCCTTGTCTAGTAGTCCCCATGTACTTAATGACTCATAGCAACTCTGTATAGGGTTTCCAAGTTGCTGCTGGAGGATTGGAACTGAGGACCTTATGTTTTGCTGTCGAGTGCTTATCCTACAGCACCACACCAGGAATCCTGTCTAAAATATGTTATTGTTGTTAAGTGCCATTGAATCAGTTCTGACTCATAGTGACTCTGTATAGGGTTTCTGAGGAGTGCCTGGTGGGTTTGAACTGTGGACCTTGTGGTTTGTTGTCCAGTGCTGATCCTACAGCGCTACACCAGGTTGTTGTTGTTGTTAAGTGCCATCAAGTCGATTCTGACCCATAGTGACCCTGTATAGGATTTCCAAGGAGCAGTTGGTGAGCTTGAACCACCGATCTTGCAGTTCAAATGACTTTGCAGTCTGACACATTAGCCCATAGTGCCATACCAGGACTCCCTGTAAAATATAGGAACTCCTTTTTTTTTTGTAACTGAATTCCATGATCGTATTTATAAAATTGTTGTTAAGTGTCATTGAGTCGATTCCAACCCACAGTAACCCTATATAGGGTTTCTGATGAGCAGCTTGTGAGCTTGAACCATCGACCTTGCAATTCCAACTGACTTTGCAGTCCAGCGCATTAACCCACAGCACTACGCTAGGACTCCAAGTAATTAGTAATCCTTTAATGTCAGCAAATATCCAGTTAGTGTTTGGATTTCTGTGATTGCTTTATATATTAATTTTATAGTGTATTGGGTAAATTCAGGATCTAAGAAAGTTTGGAAAACTGCGAGTTGGCAGTATATCTGTTTTATTCTCTTTATCTGCTTTTTTTTTACAATTCAGTGGCCTTTAATACATTCGCAGTGCTGTGCAGCCGTCATTGCCACCTGCCACCCACATCGTTTACAGCACTGTGTGCCTTCCTCCCTATGGTTCCTGGTAAAAACCACTAATCTGCTTTCTCTGTTTGGATTTGCCTCTTCTGGACATTTCGTGTAAATAGAATCATACACTATATAGTACTTTTGTGTCTGGCTTCTTAGTACATTTTTCAAACCAACCTTGCAGTCCAGTGCTTATCCTACAATGCTAAAATTGTGGAACCCCACAATTTTATGGTAACTTTCGTTCTGCTGTGCGTATGGTCACTATGAGTGGGTACCAACTCAATGGCACCAAACAACAACAACAACTACAATGGTAACTTACGATTCCTGGTGTGACGCTGTGGGTTAATGCACCAGACTGTAAAGCCGTTTGAACTGCACGGTTGACTGTTCAAGCTCACAGCTGCTCCTTGGAAACCCTATGCAGGGTCGCTATGGGTCAGAACCGACTCGATGGCACATAACAACAACATGGTAACTTTAGGAGTCCTAGTGTGGCGCTGTAGGATAAGCACTCGACTACAAGGTTAGTTTGAACTGCAAGATATGCAACTCAAACTCACCAGCTGCTCCTCGGAAACCCTCTAGGGTTGCTATGTGTTGTAAGGGACTCAATGGCACTTAACAACAACAAATGGTAACTTTATACTTAATTGTTTGAGGAACTGACAGACTGTTTTCCAAAGTGACCACAGTATTGTATATTCCCACCAGCAAGGTACGAGTGCTCTATATTCTTGCCAACTCTTGGATTGTCTGCCTATAACTATCCTGCTTCAGGCCTAGCTTGGCACTGTAGGATAAGCACTGGACTGCATGGCCAGTTTGAACCCCAAGTTTGGTGATTCAGACTCACCAGCTGCTGCTTGGAAACCCAATACAGGGTTGCCATGAGTTGGAAAATGACTCCGTAGCGCTTAACAAGTGAAATGGTATCTCATTGTGGTTTTGAGTTACTGCCCCCCTCTCCCCATGCTGATGATGCTGATCATCTTTTTATGTGCTTTTGGCCATTTATATATCTTTAGAGAAATATGTGTTCAGAGTTTTCACCCTTTTAAAAATGTGGTGGTTTGTCCTTGTTAATTACCCTGTGTAGGGTTTCCAAGGCCGTCAGTCTTTGCCATAGCAGAATGCCTCATCTTCCTCCCGAGGAGAGAATGGTGGGCTCAAACCACACACCTTGTGTTCACAGTCTAGTGCTTACCCTACAGAGGTGTACCGGATGTCCTTATTGAACTGTAAGATTGCTTTATATCTTCTGTATACAAGTCCCTTATCAGATGATATGATTTACAAACTTTTTCTTCCAATCTGTTGATAGCCTTTTCACAAAGATAAATCTTTAAGCTACAGATTCCCCTTGCAATTTTTGTTAAAGGAAACATATTCATTTATCTTGTAAGATTTCCTTCTGGGTATTGTTGATTACATCCTTTTGGTGTGGTTTAACTTGTTTCTCTGTCTCTTGCAGATCCTATAATCCTTTAAATTGCTAATTACACTGCTGTGTTGTTTTTTTTAAGTTGAAAATGTTTGAGTAGAGTCAGAGGTTAGATGGGCTCAATGCTGAGTAAAGTAAGTGCAAATAACCAGGAAGTAGAATGGCCCCTTTTCTACAAGATAAATGAGTTGATCATGAGGTCAGTTACAACTCAAATGACCATTAAAAGGAGTTGTTGTTGTTGTTAAGTGCCATCGAGTTGGTTCATGGATAAATATATGTGCCATAGTCCCATAATAGGAGCTCTGGTAGCATAGTGGTTACGAGTTGGGCTGCTAACCTCCAGGTCAGCTGTTTGAAACTACTAACTGCTCTGTGGGAGAAAGATGAGGCTTTCTGCTTCCGTAGAGATTTACAGCCTCGGAAACCCTGTGCAGGGTCGCTGTGAGTCAGAACTGACTCCATGGCACATAACTACCACCACCACCACCACCACCATAGGCCCGTGATGGAAAACCTCAGAGATGTTAAAAAGAATAAAATAGATTGATACACATTACTGTGTTTGTATGTGAACAGCATTAATGTTCTGTAAGAAATAAAACCAAAACAATATATACCTTGATGCCAATTAAAATATGCACACCAAGGTGTATGGATTCAAGTATGTATGTGTTGTTGGCTGTCACAAGTTGACTCCCCAATGCAGTGTGACCCCATGCCCAATAGGACAACATGCTGTCGAGTCCTGTGCCATCCCCATGATTGAGTGAGGATCAGACCAATGTGACCCATAGGTTTTTTTGTATTTTTTCTTAAATTTTTATTGTGAATTATGTGATAGTTTACATGGGAGAACATTAGGTTTATATTCATCCTATTGTATATAATTTCATTGCTATGGTTACAGTCCCCTCCATGCATCATCAGCCAACCACAGGCTATACCCTGCAAACCTGACCCACCTATCCTCAGCACACAGCCCCTCTCCCTCTCTGGGTCTAAAGCCTCTAGCCGTTCCATCTCTCCAGTCATCGTCTCTGCCTCCATCTCTGGTGTCACTACTTCTCTGCTCCGCTCTTCTCCCTTGATGGTCCCAGGGACCTCTGCTCCTAGACTGCAAAGTTAATCACTCCCCTCCTTTTCTACAAAATGTCTACCTTTACATTTCCAACCCTCACAATCAGTCCTGATAACAATTATTCACGTTTGTATCACAAGAGACCTATCTGCATTTCCCTTCACCAGCCCCGCCTAGACAGATTGGATACTA
>NW_006408620.1:5077221-5078690 GCF_000296735.1 Chrysochloris asiatica | reverse complement strand
TTTCTACTCCCGTAAAGATTTACACCCTCGGAAACCCTGTACAGGGTCGCTATGAGTCGGAACCGACTTGACGGCACTTAACAACAACAACATAGGGTTTTTAGTGGCTGCTTTTTGGATGCAGATCACCAGGACATTCTTCCTAGTCTTTGTCTGGGAGCGCCACTGAAACCTGTCCAACAGCATAGCAACATGCTGACAGATAGGTGGTGGCTGTACATGTGGTGCATTGGCTGGGGATTGAATCTGTGTCTCCTGCATGGAAAAGTAAGAATTCTATGGTTGAACCGCCAATGCTCCTACATAAGGGATTGTGGGAAATTCCATGACTTTTTAATTCTGTTATTTCCACAATGTATTTGAAGCCTCCCTGCTTATATATGTAGGAGTCCTAGTGTGGCACTGCAGAATAAGCACCGGATTGCTAACCTTATGGTTACCAGTTCAGACCCACCAGCTGCTCCTTGGAAACCCTATACAGAGTGGCTGTGACAACAGATAGATGTAAGTAAAGAAATTGTCGGGAAGAAGAATTCCTACTAGTCTGCTGTTTGTTGTGAAGTGCCACCGAGTCGACTCCGACCCATAGTGACCCTGTATAGGGTTTCCAAGGAGCAGCTGATGAGCTAGAACCACCAACCTTACAGTTCAAACGACTTTGCAGTTTGGTGCATTAACCCACAACGCCACACCAGAACTCATGGGTCTTAATGTGGTGTTGCAGGGGACTTGGATGGTGGTCAGAAGTTCTGACCAAGCAGCCTTATCAGGAATCATTTATTTTGTTTTCCTTTAGAACATACAGTAGGTAAGAAGTCTTGACCCCCAACCTCTTCAAGCTAAGGAATTTTGATTTGCAGATAATGCTGTTGCTGTTACTGAGAACATAGAACTTGTTGGGCCAGAAGACCGTAGTTCTTTTCAAGCCTTCTAATGCTCATTTCTGTCAGTAATTGTTCTGTTAGGAATTCTCCTGCAGTTCAGCAGACACTGAGACGCTACCTGGTATGAGGGTGGCCAGGTAATCCAGGGGACAGTGAGCTCCAAGGGCCTAGCTGGTCATTTACTGTGGTTTCTGACCTGATATTTGTGTACATCTCGGCAGTTCTTTTCCTTTTTTCCCTGGAATGTTGAAGGTCAAGATTTTCTCTTGCATTCACTGGCTATCTCTGGCATGGCTTGTCCTTGAAATAAAGAGTCGGCTGAAATGAGTGAATGGAAGAAAGAATGTACGTATTTGTGGTTTTCAGTCAAAGCAGAAGTGAGGAGGTGGACTTTTTGTTGTTCCTAATGAAGATTAAAGAGCACAGCCTTCGATGTGGATTACATCTCAATGTCAAGAAAACAAAAATCCTCACCACTGGACCAGTAAACAACATTCTTATCAACGGAGAAAAGATTGAAGTTGTCAAGGACTTCATTCTTCTTGGATCAACTATCAACACTCGCGGAAGTAGCAGTCAAGAGAT
>NW_006408620.1:5064748-5076715 GCF_000296735.1 Chrysochloris asiatica | reverse complement strand
GGACATTGTTTCGTTCTGCTGTGCATGGGGTTGCTATGAGTCGGCTCCGACTCCATGGCACCTGACAACAACAACAAAGAGAGCTCAGGAGTCCTGGCGTGATGCTGTGGGCTAATGCGTCAGACTGCAAAGTCAGCTTCAACTGCAAGGTCGGTGCTTCAAGCTCACCAGCTGCTCCTTAGAAACCCTATACAGGGTGGCTATGGGTCAGAATCAACTCAGTGGCACTTAACAACAACAAGGAGAGCTCTGGAATTCTGGTGTGGTGCTGTAGGATAAACACTGGACTGTAAGGTTGGTTTGAACCACAAGATTGGCGATTCAAGGTCACCAACCGCTTCTTAGAAAACCCTACACAGGGTCGCTATGAGTTGAAACTGACTTGACAGCAATTCACCACAACGCGAGCTCTGGATTGCGCTAGTACAGCAGAATCTAAGAATAAATGCCCGTCAGCAGCAGCATGTGACCACCTCCTATGTAGAAAGCCGCAGTGAGTTCCTTCCCATTGCCATCGACGCTTGCTCCCAGGTTGTTCCATTCCATTTGGGTAACCCGCAGGGAGCTGAGTTCTTAGAACACTTAAAATCTGGAATTAAAATCCATCATTCCAGATTAAGCATCTTCTTTCTGGCCATCCTTTGCCTATAAACAACAACAAAATCCAAAACCAAACCTGTTGCCAATCAGTCACTTCCGAGTCACGGCAGCTGTGCTGTCTGTGCTCTATAGTGTTTTCAGTGGCTCTGATGATCACAAGGTCTACAGATCACCAGGCCTTGCTTCGGTTGCACTGCTGGGCAGATTTGAACCACTAACCTTTCAGTTAGTGTGGCTGGATACCTTCAAATCTTCTTCAGCTGACTAATAGTGACCCTCCACATAACAGAATGCAACGTTGCCCGCCCCTGTGGCCACCCTCACCATTGTTTCAGTGTTTAAGTGCATTGTAGCAGCCACTGTGTCAGAGGTTAGGAGTGAAACTCAGTGTTGATTTTGACTCTTAGTGACTCATGTATTTCAGAGTAGAATTATGCTCTGTTAAGTGTTCAGTGATTCCTTTCATCCGAGTCACTTTGAATAGACTCAAACTGCCAGTGTTTCTTTTTTTTAAAAAATATTTTTATTGTGCATTAAGTGATAGTTTATATTAGAACATTATTAGCTTTACATTCATCCTATCATATTTTGTTTCATTGCAATGATTATAATCCCCTCCATGCATGATCAAACAACCAAAGGGTACACCCTGCGAGCCTGCCCCGCCGGCCGTCAACACACAGGCCCTCTCCCTTCCTGAGTCCAGAGTCCCCAGCTGCTCCATCTCACACGTCATCCTCTCTGCCTCTTTATCTCTCGTACTGCCAGTCTTTCAGTCAGTAGTTGAATACTTAACCATTCTCTCTCTATATACTAGTGCCGATCCCCGTCTGTATTCTGGCAATCTCCAATTTCAGATGTATTCCAGTTATAAGATGAAGCTTACTTATGACCATCAATTTTTCATGTGTGTACATTTTAATGCTAGTAAGCTCTGGTGGTGTAGTGGTTACGAATCGGGCTGCTAACCTTAAGGTCAGCGGTTTGAAACTACCAGCTGCTCCGTAGGAGAAAGATGAGGCATTCTGCTCCCATAAAGATTTACAGCCTTGGAAACCCTGTACAGGGTCGCTATGAGTCAGAACCGACTCCACGGTAATTAACAACAACAACAATATATATCTACATATAATGTTGCATGTAATTTGCTGATGTTTTCAGATGCTTATTATAAATAATGTTTCTAACCCCCAAATGCAAAGATTGGTAAGATTTAGAAGAGATACTGATAATAAAAAACAATAATAATAAAAACTTAAAAAAAAGTATTGAGCTTACTCCAGAACAAATTTATGATGAAATTGTTGTAAAGGAGCCCTGTTGTAAGATAGGGTTACCTGTGTTGGCTGTATAGTGTAAAATACGGATGCTATCACCTCAAAGGGGTCAAAATCATTTCTCAAGCTGGGGGAAATAAAGAGTCTTAACAGATAGTATATATGGTCCATAAACAGATGCAAATGTATTTGTGATATTAAAATTTCATGGAGGGGTCAATTAGGAAAAAAAAAAAGTCTAAAAAGACTCCGTAGATGGAAGACAATTAAAAAAATTGTTTTTGAGAAATACTGCTGTATAAGCTGAAGTAATTTTATTGTCATCATATAAATGTACATTTGGTTTTCACCTTTAACCTTTTAGGATGAAACGTTGCTACAGGCTTACCTGATTTTGATTTTTGATTTTCATATTGATCACTTTTATGAAATGCACAATGCATCATGAATCCATTATTAATTCATTATTTTGATTGTAACATGATTTTTAAACTGTTGTCTCTGCTTGTAGAAATGTAGGTTATCTCCCCGCCCCCACCACCGCCACACATCCTTTTCTCCCCCTATTCTAAGTAATGATGCAGTCAACATTGTTGTGCAAGGTAGTTTCCTTTCTTTTAAATTGTTTCTTTTTTTCGTTTAAGCTTTTTTTGTGAACTGAGTGAAAGTTTACAGAAAAGGTCATCGGTCCCACATCCAACCAATCATACACTTCGTGTCATTATGATTGCGATCCCTTCTATGGCCCTTCAGGTCATAGTAGTTACCTCTGTTCACTTTAAGTGTTGCACTCTTCATTGTGTCTTCCACCATGTTCACCTTTCTTGTGCCACCCTCCCTCTTGTTAGACATTGCCTTCCCATTACCCAAGTTAACATGCGTCTCCTCTCTGCCTTCCCTCCCAGCCCTGCTAACCATCACAGAATGTTTCTTTGAGCAAGAAAACCTTTCCTTTTTTTTTTTTTTTAATGCTTTATTGTGAATTATGTGATAGTTTACATAGGAGGACATCAGCTTCACATTGATCCCGTCGTATATCGTTTCCTTGCCATAGTTACAATCCCTTCCATGCATCATCCATCAAGCAAAGGGTATACCCCGCAAGCCTGGCCCCCAGTCGTCCACATACAGCCCCTTTCCGTCTCCAGGTCCAAAGTTTCCAGCCGCTCCATCTCCCATGTCATCGTCTCTGTCTCCATCCCTGGCATCACTGTTTCTCTGGGTAAGGTCCTGCTCTCTGCTCTTTTCCTTTGATGGTCCCAGGGACCTCCGCTCCTAGACTACAAAGTAAATCACTCCCCTCTCTTTGCCCCAAAACGTCTACCTTTACATTTCTAGCCCTTACAGTCAGTCCTGATAACAATTATTAGTTATTGTATGGCAAGAGACCTATCCACATCTCCTTTCATCAGCCTTTGACTAGGCAGAATGGATACTACTCAGTGGAGATTCTACCTTCCTCCATGCCCTCTGGATCTGGGTTCCTTCTTAAAAGCTTGTAAGCCCGTCACTTCTTGCCTCTGTAGCGCCCCCACTCTGGGTAGCCAATGTCCAATTTGCCCATCCCTGTCCTCTCTGTGTGCGGAGGAGGTGGGAACGATCCTCGCTGTAAAGATTTGTTCCCTCTTTTGAGCTACTGATTCCTTAGGTGTAGGTCAAGTTCATCAAATTGTATCAGATTTTTCTTTTTTCCCTCTTTTTTATTATTCTGTTTGAACTCTGATCATCCAGCCATTGAAGCCAAGTCAAATGGGTATTATCTGCAAGTGTGGGTGTACTTACGCATGTGCCCTCTCTTCTTATCAGCTGGACGCTTCACTTTCCACTCTAGTCCTCTGTGGCTATGTCGCTGAATCTGGGCTCCTTAACTTTTTACAACAGTGGTCTCATACAATAGTTGTCCTTTTGTGATTGACTAATTTCACTCAGCATAATGGTCCTCCAGAATCATCTGTGTCCTGAGGTGTTTCATAGATTCATCATTTTTCTTTAGTATTGTATAGTGTTCCATTGTATGTATGTACCAAAGTTTGATTCCATTCTGCTACTCACTGTTTCTTCACTGGTGCATCTAATCCATTTACATTCAGGCTCTGGTAGCGTAGTGGTTACGAATCGGGCTGCGAACCTTAAGGTCAGCGGTTCGAAACTGCCAGCCACTCCGCGGGAGAAAGATGAGGCTTTCTACTCCCGTAAAGATTTATACCCTCGGAAACCCTGTACTGGGTCGCTATGGGTCGGAACCGACTCGATGGCACTTAACAACAACAACAATAGAACCATGAGGCTTTCTGCTCCTTCAAAGATTTTAAAAGCCTGGGAAACCCTGTACTAGGTTGCTATGAGTTGGAATTAACTCGAAGGCATAATGACAATGAACAACGTGAATTGATTGATGTCATTTCACTGTGTGTTTTCTGTGACGGTGTTAGTCGCTGTGTTCCACATAAATTTCTGCGCCGAGTTCATTTTGTTTGTGAGTTTTCTTTTCATTTACTTCATTGCTGTTGTAATGTTACTAAATCTTAATGATTTTCCTCTTTTAAATTTTAATGTGAAAGTATATTACCTCTCTTTGAGGTTACCTTGTAGTTTATTATTATTTTTTTCCCCGTATAAAAGTCTGCTTTATCTCAATATTTACTTGACTTCCGTTCCAGTAGGAAATTCTGTATCTACGCTATTTCCTCTTTTTGCTCTGTAGTTGGCTTCATTATAAATTGGTATCTCTGGTTCCCTGTTTTCAGTCTTACAGGTTTATTTTATTTTGTATACTTGTACATCTGGATTGAGTTTTGGGTGTTGTTGTTATGTATGTTAATCTCAGGTTGTTGTTTATGCTCAGTCCAGAGAACAACCTTTAGTATTTTTTGTGAAGTTGGTCTGGTTACTACAAATTCCTTTAATTTCTGCTTGTCTGGAAATGTCGTAATTTGAGAGGCAGCTTTGCTGGGTATGTGATTTGAGAGGCAGCTTTGCTGTTGTATTTGAGAGGCAGCTTTGCTGGGTATGTGATTCTTGGTTGGTCAGGTTTTTCCTTCAGAGTTTTGTCATCCCCATTGCCTTCTTGCCTACTTGGTTTCTGCTGAGAAATCAGGGCTTAATTCGTCTCATTGGCTCTTCTTTTAGGTAACTTTTCATTTTCCTGGAGCTGCTCTCAGGATTCTTTTCTTACCTTTGGTTTTGGGAAGTTTTATGTTATCTTTTTTTAAAATTTTCTTTTGGGGTCTATCCTGTTTGGGGTGCATTCTGCTTCTTGAATGCTTATCCTCTCATCTTCCATTTTTGGGAAGTTTTCTTTCAGCAGCTCTTCAACAGATTTCTCCATACTTTTTATTATCTCTTCCTGGTCTGAAATTCCAGTCATTCATAAGTTGTTTCTCTTCATGGTGTTCCACACAACTCTTAGGCTTTCTTTGGATTTTTTTCATTCTCTTTTTGATTGTTCTTTTAGTTACTAATATTGAGAGATTTATTTCAAGGTCACACATTTAGGCTGCCATTAATTCAAATATACTCCTTTGCCTTTTCAAGGGATTGCCCATTTCTGAGATCTTAGTATTAATCGTCTGGTTTTTTATATACAGGTTTTATGTTATTTTAAAACTTGCATTTATTTTGACTGCTGGTTCTTGTAGTGTTTTCCTGAAATCTTCTAAAGATTTTTCTGTGCTTTCCTCAATCATTCTGCTAGTCCATTGAAGGTACCTAAGTGTCGTTCATTTGAATTCTTCTTGGGTAGTTCCGTTATCTTTTCTTCCGCAGAAACATTTTCTGGCTCTGCATCTTGGACACTTGTGTGAGTCCCTCTGTCTTGTTTCTTCATGACATCATCTGTTGTCCCTGGGATACTGTGGTGTGTGAGGTATTTGTAGTTAATTGATGATTGCATGCTGGTGTAGTCTTAGGCTTTCACCAGCTGTTTCCAGGTGGGCGTGATTCGAACCTGGAAGCATGTGCACCATTTTCTGTTCACTGATCATGCTACTTAGGCCGGGGTGGGTTTGTCTCTGTGTTGACTGCTGTCTGTTGATCAGGTGGTATACGAGCCGGTATTGGCTCTTGGCCAGTGGGTGGAGATGCAGAGGGTATGGTTGTGGCTTGGCTATATGGGCTCGGTTGCTGTCTTCCATCACTTTGAGCAAGAGAAGAAAACACACACAGGAAAACAGAACAAGCAAACAAGCAAAGAACAGCAAACCAGAAAATCAAAAAGGAGAAAAAGAAACAAAAGTGGCCAGCAATCAGAAAAAACTAACATAATAACAACAAAGAGAAAGGTGGGACAGGAAAATAGAGCTGTACAAGTGATAAATAAGAGGGAAAAGAAAAGGAAAAGAAAAAAGCACTTAAAAAACCCCCAAAGCAACCCAGAGGGAAGATGAAAAGAGAAAGAGACTAGAGAGTGGTAAAGAAAAGTCCAGAGAGTAAAAGAAGAGAGTGGAAATGAGGAACAAAAGAAGAAAAACAAAAGAGATAGAAAGGATGAAAACCAAAGGAACAGAGAGGAAGACGGAAAAGAAAGAATAAAAATAACAAAACAATCAAGAAAAAACAAAAAAACCTCAGTGCAGTTGTTGACCCTACAGAGGAGAAAACTTTGGGGGTCTCCTGCTGGTCATGGAGCTCATAAGGTGGGTGTCGGAGTGATGTGATGACTGACTCCCCAGTCCTAAGTGGAGTTCCTACAGTCTGAAATTGATCAAACATGATAGCTACCCATGATTGGAATGTGAAAGTTGGAAATAAAGAGGAGGGATTGGTAATTGAAAAATAATGTCCTTGGTGATAAGGACAATGTTGAAGTTGCATGATAGAATTTTACAAGATCAATGACTTCTTCATTGCAGATACCTGTTTAAACAGCATTAAAGGTGACTATACACATGGACCTCACCAAATGGAATACACGGAAATCAAAGACAATGGAAAAGCTCCATATCATCAGCCAGAAGAAGGTCAGGGGCAGACTGGGGACAGACTATCATTTGCTCATATGCAAGTTCAGGCTGAAGTTGAAGAAAAACAAAACAAATCCATGAGAGCTAAAATAAGAACTTGAGCATATCCCACCTGAATTTAGAGATTATTTTAAGAACAGATTTGATGCATCGACACTAATACCCAAAGTCTAGAAGAATTGTGGGATGACATAAAAAATACCATCCATGAAGAAAGCAAAAGATCATTAACAAGACAGGAAAGAAAGAAAAAACAAAACTAGATGACAGAAGAGACTCAGAAACTTGCTCTTTGGCATGCAGAAGCTAAAGCTAATGGAAGAAATGAAGTAAAAGAGTTGGGCAAAGTCAGGTATTATAGTGAAATGTACAAAGACCTGGAGTTAAAAAATCATAATGGAAGAACGTGCTCAACATTTCTCAAACTGAAAGAGTTGAAGAAAACAATTCAAGCCTTGGCTTGCAATATTGAAAGGCTTTGTGGGCAAAATATTGGATGATACAGGAAGCATCATAATAAGATGGAAGGAATACACCAAAAAGAACTGGTCGCAATGCAACCATCTCAGCAGGTAGCAAATGATCAAGAACCGATATTAACGAAGAATTCTAAGCTGCATTGGAGGCATTTGTGAAAAACATGGCTTCAGAAATTGGTGGAATATCAATTGAGATATTTCCACACACTGATGCTGCACTGGAAGCACTCATTAGTTTATGCCAAGAAATTTGGAAGACCAAGAAATCTGGCCAACTGATTGGAAGAAATCCATATTTGTGCCCATTCCACAGAAAGGTCCAACAGAGTGCAGAAAGTATCAAACAACATTGCTTAATAACATGCACGAGTAAAATTTTGCTGAAGATAATAAAAAAAAAAATGGTTGCAGCAACACATGACAGGGAACTGAATTCAAGCAGGATTCAGAGGAGGATATAGAATGAGAGATATCATTGCTGATGTCCTATGGATCATGGCTGAAAGAAGAGAATATCAGAAAGATGTTTACTTGTTTTGATAGCTGGGTTCTGTGTCACCTTGATTGAGGCATGATTCCCAGTTGTTTGGCAGGTGATAGTTAGCTCTATGATGATTGGCTGTGAGCAGCCAATCAATTGAAAGGATGTTTCTTTTAAGGTGTGGCCTGCTTCCAATAGAATGGGCATGCAGGAAACACTCACACTCTTCCCAGCTGGGTCTGGATCGCACATCCGTGTTGTCCTCCAGCCTCCCTTTCATTGAACCTGAACCAGTAGCCTGCTCTGTCGTTTTGTCTGCTGACCTGCCCACCGATGTGCCTGGAAACTGGATGCACACCAGAGGGTCCTGCATGCCTGTTCCTGTGGCCCCAGCTCATGGGCTCCTTGCCGCTAGTTCTGCACAGTGCCTGCCCAGGACTTGCTCGCTTGTCGCCTTGCTGAGGTCCTGCTCTGAGCCCTGACTTGGGATTCCTGCCTTCTGAGGCTGCCTGATGATTTTGGTTTGCCTGACCTGCTCTTGGGAGTCTATCTCTATAATCATGAGCCATTTACTTGATACAAACTTTTCTCTCTCTCTTTATATATATATATAAACATATATATGTATATATGTAGCACTGACTTTGTTTCTGATGTAGCTAGAGAATCCAGCTGAAGACACTTGTGTTTTTTTGACTATGCAAAGGCATTTGACTATGTGGATCATAACAAACTCTGGGTCAATTGAGGAGAATGGGAAGTCTAGTACACTTAATTATGCTCATGTGGAACCTGCCCATAGACCAAGATGCAGTAATTTGAACAGAATAAGGTAATACTCCATGGTTTAAAATCACGAATGGTTTGCACCAGGGTTGTATTCTTTCATCTTCTTTATCCAGTCTGTATGCTGAGCAAATGCTTTGAGAAACTGTAGTATATGAAGGAGAACATGGCATTAGGATTGGAAGAAGGTTCATTAGCAACCAGGGACATGTAGATGACACAGCCTTGCTTGGTGAAAGCTAAGAGGACTTGAAGCACTTGCTGTTGAAGATCCTAGACTATAGCTTTCAGTAGGGATTGCGCCTCAATGTCAACAACACAAAATCCTCACATCTAGACCAATCAACAGCATCATGATAAATGGAGAAAAAATTGAAGATGTCAAGGATTTCATTTTACTTGAATCTGCAATCAACATTCATGGACGCAACAGTCAGGAAGTCAAATGACATACTTCATTAGGCAAATCTGGTACAAGAGACCTCTTTAAAGTGTTCGAGAGTAAATACGTCACTTTGAAGACTAAGGTACGCCTGACTGAAGAAGACGTCATATTTTCAGTTGCCTCATATGTATGTGAAAACTGGACAAAGAATAAAGAAGAATGCAGAAGAGCTGATGCATTTGAATTATGATATTGGAGAAGAATACTGAAAGTGCCATGAACCTGCCAGAAGAACAAATAAATACACCTGTGTTGGAAGAAGTACAGCTAGAACTGTCCGTAGAAGTCAAGATGATGAGACTTGGTCTGATGTACTTGGGACGTGTAATCAGGAGACACCCATCATGCTTGGACATGTAATCATGCTTAGTAAAAGTAGAGGGTCAGCGAAAAAGAGGAAGCCCCCCCCCCAACAAGATCGACACAGTGGCAGCAACAATGAAGATAGTGCAGAACTGTAGAGTGTTTTCTTCTCTTGTACATAGGGTCACTATGAGTTGTAGCTGACTTGATGGTTCTTAACAACGGGTGAATTCGCTGGACTGCAAAGTCAATTTAAACCACAGTGTTGGCAGATCAAGCTCACCAGCCACTCCTCGGAAACCCTATACAGGGTCATTGTGGGTTGGATCCAACTGGACGGCACTTAACAACAACAACAGAACTAGGAGCTAGAGGACTTGGAATTGCATTCCACCTGAGTCTTCTTGGACTAGTGTTGGGTAGAGGTCTTTTTCTCCCTAGCCTCAGGTCTCTTCTGTTGGATGAAGCCACCTTCCTTCTTTGAACACGGGTCTATCACTCATTGAATGGCTTGCCCCACTGAAGGCAGTGGCTCCTTGTTTCTCTCTGGAGCGTTGTGTTGGGAATGCTTTCTGGGTGGTTGCAGCATTTGAGGCCAGAGAGTTTGCTTAGCCCTTGATATTTTCTCCATTTTGTCCCTGAGAGAAGGTAAGAAAGAGCCCAGCTTATACCCATACGATGGAATGTTACTCATCTGTAAAGGGAAATGAAGTTCTGATATCTGCTAGGGCATGAAGGGACCTTGGCAACATTCTGCGGAGTGAAATAAGCCAGACACCAATGACAATGACTGCAAATCCTGTTTGTATGAAAAAAAAATCCAAAGTGATTACTGGGGGCAGCGGGGAGCACGAAGGGGAAGTGAGTACTGAGTTTCTGTTGAGGATGGTGAAATGCTCCCACTACATGGTGAACACAATTTATACACGTCAAGATGGTTGAAATGGCAAATGTTTTGCCCTCTCTATTTTTCCACAATAAAGTGAGAGACAGAGATAGACCAGCAGCATGGGTTGCTTCTCGCTGCCCGACTCCGCTGATTTCCCACGTTTGCAGACAGCAGAGCTTGAGGTGTGTGAACTCATGCAGAAGCCAGTGCCCAGAGAAGGATGTGACGGTCCCTGTGCAGGGACCATGGAAAATTTCAGGTTGTGTCTGACTTTCAAGGAACCCTGGTGGCAGAGTGGTTAAAGCACTTTCTGGTTACCAAAAAGTCAGTGCTCTGCATCCACCAGCCGCTCTGGAGAAAGATGTGGGAGTCTGTTTTTGTAAAGATTTGCCGTCGCTGTGAATGACAATGACCTTGACTGTGGGGACACACACACACACACACACACACACACGTTGAGAATATCCACATCAGGACAGTTCAGTGCTTTCTACATGTGCAGTTGTTGTTAAGTGTCCTTGAGTCAGTTCTGACTAATAGCAACCTGATATAAGGTTTCTAAGGAGCGGCTGGTGAGTTTGAACCTCTGATCTTGTGGTTTAAAGTGACCTGTGGTCCAGCGCTTGACCCACAGCGTCGCATTATGATACCCCGTGTACAGCTGGTGACACTGACGCCACTCCTCAAGTTCACGCAGCCCTTCTCATTCTCCCTTTCTGAGTGGTTCCTCTCATTAGCATCAGCTCACTGCCCCCTTAGGTTCACATCTCATCTTAACAACAACAACAACATTGATCGTTCTGGAGCTCTTCTGTGGTGTTGTGGGATAACCACAGGGTCGGCAGTTCAAACCCATCAGCTGCTCCTTGGAAACCCTATACATGGTCACTATGTGTTGGAACTGACGCGATGGCACTTAACAACACATAGACAGTTCTTCAAAGAGAGTTCTGCACCAAGGTGACCTTTGTTACTAGTTCAGCTTAACAGTTTGTGCCATTTAAGAAGACTGCAGGGGATATTTTTGGTGTAAGATTTTAAGATGATCTTAGGGCAGTAGTTTTAGGGGCTCTTCCAGTCCCCAGGGCTCCAGAAAAGCCCAGGAAAAATTCTGGTCTCCATTTTTGCCCTTTTTGTCCAGGATTCTTTTATGGAATCTTTGATCAAAATAATCAGTAATGATAGTTGGGCACCATCTAATGCTTCTGGTCTAATGGCAAAAGAAGCAGTTGTTTTTGGAGGCAATTAGCCGTCCATTCCATGTCATTGTTATTAAGTGCTGTAGAGTCAGTACTGACTCATTATGACCCTGTATAGGGTTTCCAGGGAGTGGCTGGTGAGCTTGAATGCTTGACCTTGTGATTGAAACTGACCTTGCTGGCCAGTAGTCACCCTATAGCACCACACCATACCCTTCTCCTATTCTTGAGTCTCCTGCCACTGTGGCTCCAGGTGAACAGAAACCTTGCATGGCAGTTTGCAAGCTTTAAGACCCCAGTCACTACACAAGGAACTAGGAGGTAGAACAGATGCACTAAGCACATTACTAGGCCAATTAACTAGGATGTCCCAGGAAACCATGACCCCAAACCTCGAAACGAAGGAACCACATCCCAAGAGGAAGTTATCAGGCTGTACGTGAGCAGCCTCAGGTGCAGCTCCTGGTTAAATTTTTTCTCTTTTTTCTGTTGTTGTAAACCTATCTATCGTAAGCTTTTTTTTTTTTTTTTTAAATTAAATGTTTTT
>NW_006408620.1:5060401-5064338 GCF_000296735.1 Chrysochloris asiatica | reverse complement strand
GTTTAAGGGATGCTGCCTGTCTTAGGTGGTCAGTGCGAATTCCTCAGTCTTACCAGTCATTGAGACTCATTGCAGCATGGCAATGTCTCTGTCTTAAGTAGCCGAGGTTCCACGTGATCTATCATAAGCTTTTGCCAATTCTAATTTTTATGGGCATCCATCTTATTGACAGCAGTTACAGTAATCAGCTGGGCAATAATACCCTTAATCAGTGGAATTTCCCCATCCCCATTAGCCCCCTTTTCCACAAGATACCATTTCACAATGGTCAACATAAAAAATCCAAAATTTTCTTTAAAAAAAAATAGCAATTGTGAAGTCCAAGAGATCCCCCACGATCTGCTCTCTTCAGACTGCGTTGCCCCCATCCCTGTGCACCTTTTCTGCTCCCTGCTGCCCCTGGTTGTTGTTGTTTGTTGTTAAGTGCGTGGAGTGGATTCCCACCCACAGCGACCCTGTCTGGGGTTTCCAAAGAGCAGCTGATAAACTTGAACCACAGACCTTGCAGTTCAAAGCGATTTTGCAGTCCTGCAAATTAACCACAGCACGAGGCCCCTGGTAGCTACTAATGCGCTTTGGTCTCTGTATGTTTGCCTTTTCTTGTCTCCATCCACATGGCAGCATGGATCAAGACTTCATGTCAGCTGCTGGCTGTATACATCTGATTCTGTTTCTCTATTTGCCTGCTGATGGGCTTTTAGGTTTTCGAATCTTTGGGCTACTATGAAGAGTGCTACAATGAACATTGGTGGACAAGTCTCTTTTAAAATTTCTGCTTCCAGGTCTTTTTAAAAACTTTTTATTATGAATTGAGTGATCATCAGTTTTACATTCAAATAACAACACTTTGTATCATCTCAATGATGGCTACAATCCTTCCATGGAACAACAGTGATCCCATTTCCTCCCTGTGGTTCCTGTTTCCCGGCCCTTCTCACCTTGCTCCTTAGGTCCATGTTGACCCTTTGATTTTTTTTTTTTTTTGTTTAAATGTTTTATAGTGAATTATGTGATTGTTTACATGGGAGAACATTCGTTTTACATTCATCCTATCATAAATCGTTTCATTGCCATGGTTACAATCCCCTCCATGCATCAGTAACCAACAAAAGGGTGTACCCTACAAGCCTGCACCCCAGTCATCAGCACACAGCCCCTCTCCCTCTCTTTGTCTAAAGACCCCAGCCACTCCATCTCTCCACATCATCGTCTTTGCCTCTATCTCTGGCATCACTGTTTCTCTGAGTAGGGTCCCGCTCTCCACTCTTCTCCCTTGATGGTTCCAGGGACCTCCGCTCCTAGACTGCAAAGTTAATTACTCCCCTCTTTGCGCTACAAAATGTCTACCTTTACATTTACAACCCTCACAATCAGTCCTGATAACAATTATTCACCATTGTATCACAAGAGACCTATCCGCATTTCCTTTCATCAGCCCTGCCTAGACAGATTGGATACTACTCAGTGGAGATTCTACATTCTTCCACGTCCTCTCGATCTAGGTTCCCTCTTGAAAGCTTGTAAGCCAGTCACATCTTGTCTTTGTAGCCCTCCCCCCCATTTTGGGTAGCTAATGTCCAAATTGCCCATCCCTGTCTATTCTGTGTATGGAGGGAGTGGGAATGATCTTTCTGTAAAGATTTGTTCCCTCTTTTGAGCTACTGCGTCCATAGGTATAGGTCAAGTTCATCAAATTGTATCAGATTACTTTTTTTCCTCTTCTTTCTTCTAGTTGAGCTGTGATCATCCAGTCATTGAAGACAGGTCAAGTGGGTACAAATACATTTTCAAAATGGGAGGGAAGCTAGTTTAGCTGTTTCTTTTTGTGATTTGTTAATAAGCAGGCGATCAGACTTCATTGTAATGATGCAGCTAATTTGTGCTTAGTCCTTGCTGCTAACCAAAAGGTTGGAGGTTCAAGTCCACCCCACCCAGAAGCACCTTGGAAGAAAGGCCTGGTAACTTCCATCTAGGTTTTGAAAGCCCCATGGAGCACATGGGGTCGCCAGGAGTCATTTCTGATTTGACACCATCTGGTTTATTTTTTTGGTTTTTGTCTTGTTATGTTATTGATTTTGCTCCAGCGGGGCAGCCATGTAGTACAATGTCTGAGAGTCTTAATACAATGTCAGGTGGACATCAAACAAACTGATGAAACCTTGTTGTATTTTAGGATCACAGAACAGTGATGTGAAAAGACAGTTTCTGCTGGAGAGACTCCTGGATGCAGTGAAACAGGTAAGAGGAAAGCTCATGTTTGACTTACAGATCAGTAACAGTGTCTGATCCTTAACGGAGCGTGATCTTTCAGTCCCGGTTTTTCCAAGGACTTTTCAAAGTCCCCTCGTAAGGCAGTAGGGCAAGCATTGTCATTTCCCTCTCTCGCTTTAGGAGCTTCGATAGCATAGTGGTTACGAATTGGGCTGCTAACCGCAAAGTCAGCAGTTCGAAACTACCAGCTGTTCCACTGGAGAAAGATGAGGCTTTTTGCTCCTTTAAAGATTTACTGCCTCGGAAACCCTGTGCAGGGCTGCTATGAGTCGGAACCGACGCTACGGTACAACACCCTCGCTTTGGGTCTTGAACTAGTGAAGCATACAGTGTTCCCCAGGAAACTGGAGCCCAGAAGGCCATCAGAGGTGGGGAGGCAGGAGTTGTGTATCTCAACATTCCAGAGCTCCCTGAAGGACCCCACCCCTTAATGATGGCCCTTTGACAAGGGCATTGATGTGGGTTTCAAGGTCTAATTTTCCAAGCAGTGGTGCTGTGGGCCAATTCTAGGTGCCTGTGAAGGGTGCAGAGGTGGTGGTTTGGAGTTATGATCGCTTGAGCACAAGAACAGAGACCAGGAGGCCTGAGGCCAGGCATGGGAGAGTCTAGAACGGCAATCACCTGTGTGGACACCCCGCCTCCCCCCCCCATGTGGGCTCTGCCATGACTGGTTGAGGCTGCTGCCGAGGCTCCCGGCACCAGAGACTCCTCTCGTTAATGACACCTTCATCATACCAGGCTCCCTGGTGAGGAAGGGCTCCACCTTGAATCCTTCCAGCACCTGCATGCAGATAGCTGCTGGATGATATCCATTGTTCAGGTGAAGAAACCGAAGTGCAGAGAGGGTCATTGTCTGGCTCAAGCCTTCATCACTAGGAAGTAGCAGAGCTAGAAGCAAAGCTAGGAATTCTAGAAGCCTGTGGTGCTATAGGGTCAGCACTGGACTGCTAACCACAAGATTGGCGGTTCAAACCTACCAGTCAGTCCTTGGAAACCCTACCTAGGGTTGTCATGAGTCAGAACTGACTCAATAGCACTTAACGGCAGCACCAACAGCCTGCTCTTGGAGCAGAGTCACTGACATAGAGGCTCAGCATCTGTGGACTCATCTGACTGTGGACTGGCAATATTTGAGTGGGAGGAAGCAATACGTGGCCGCAGCAATCCCCCCAAGGCTCCGAGAGCACCAAGGGCTGCTTAGGGCGCCTTTCCATGGTATCAGGTAGTATAGTCCACAGATGATTTCAGGTACGGGAGTGTGTGCATAGGGTGTAGGCAAACAAGACACCAATTTATCTAAAAGACTTGAGCAACTTTGGAATTTGATTGCCCTGGTGTCCTTTATGTCATTATAATAAGGGAAAGAAATACCGTAGCAGAGGGGTGGATTAAGTATTGAAGTGACCTCAGAGAACTGAGCACCTGCCCAATTCTTAGGGTGCTATGGACTAGTGGGAAAGGACATGGCTGAGGGTTAGTGCCAACTTCATGTTTTCACGTCTCTGTATTAGAGTCTCATAGCATTACCCATCTCTGAGAGTCCTTCTCTGTTCGCGGGTTCATGCCTCTCCATAGGGCTCTTAGGGGAATCACATTTATTTAAGTAGCTCAAAGCCTGACCACCATCCCCGGGTGGTGCCAAAGGTTAACACACTTAGTGGCTGTT
>NW_006408620.1:5048681-5060267 GCF_000296735.1 Chrysochloris asiatica | reverse complement strand
ACAGGGGGTCCCACGAGTCACAGTTGACTCAACCGCAGTCATTGCTTTTTCAGACCAATATTGACCTGGCCCATACGTGTGTCATGGGAAGTTCAAAGCCCACATTATTGTTGTTGTTGTTGTTGTTAAGTGTTGTTGAGTTGGTTTCAATTCATAGAGACCCTGCTTCAGGTCTCCAAGAGCGGGCTGGGTGGGTTTGAATTGCAGACCTTACAGTTTACCAGTCCAGTGCTTATCATACCACACCAGGGCTCTGCATTACTATTAGTAATAGTTCTTTGGTGGTCATTGTTGTTAGCTGCCACCGAGGCCGTTCTGTGTCACGATGACGTGACGCATGCAGAGTGGAACAGCTCCATAGGGTTTCCAGGGCTGTCTCCTGAGGCCCCTCCGACTAGGCTTGAACTGACAACCTTTTGGTTAGTCATGGAACACCTAACCTTTTGCACCTCCCAGCAACTTAATTACGGAGCCCACATCATTAGTTCTGTCTGTCTTGGCTTCAGAACTGGTAATAGGACGAAGAGGTGAAGAGACTAATTGAGCCACTTTACTGTGACAGTTAATCAGAAAGGAACTGGAGCCTTTCCCTGGGGCTCACCTGATTATTATCATTATTATTTTTGGGGGTGAAAGTGGTGTCTACACCTTTGAAAGATCAACCTTGTTGAGGCATAATTTATACAGAACAGAAACCCACCGATTGAAAATATTCAAGTCTATGAGATTTGACAGATGTTTCATTTAAAATGCTATATATATGCTTTGGTAATCAGTTCAGGAATATTGCAAGCCCATCACCCACTGTTGAGACACAGTACCTTTGAAAGAGTAGTCGGGTCTCTTTCTCACCCACCTCTGACAGATTGTCACTCGGCACAACCCAGTGACTTATCTGAAGTGATTCATGCCATCGTCAAAGGGAAGCGTCATTGCAGATTTGCAGACGTTTTCATGATCGCCTGCTCAGAGCTCTGTGTTATAGACTGTCTGCTCCAGGTGAGTATAAGACACTTCCTAGGTCACGTGCAGGAGCCTGTGTGTCTGGTTTTCCTCTTGGTGTTGTTTTTCCGCCAGGCGTACTGTGGTAACAACCAGGAGCTAAGCCTCCCCTGAAATAATAAGGGACTAGCAGACTGGGCTGTTCACCCCTTTAAGTCTTGGAGTGATACCCAGAGCCCGATCATGCCCTAACTCAGCACCTGGCATCTCTGGTCCCGAGTCATCCTTTCTGACCCCACAGTCTCATGTGGTCCGCCCCTCACAGCTGATCTTCTTTCTCTGTGCAGTGCCAGATCCGCTTTGGAGGGAGAAAGGAGATCGCCTCTGATTCCGATAGCAGGTAAATAGATCCTTTCTCATAAGGTTTACCCTCAAGACCCAGAGGTGGATGCTGACAGTTGGAATTGCTGCTGCACTCATGCTCTGCACCTGCAGCCTGGAGGCGCCCTGCTTGGAACCCGGTGATTTGGAGACCACCTGTGTGGAGCCTGCTCAGCTCAAGGATGTCCAGGTTCCCATCAGGTTCTCCTCGTAGCAATCTGCAGAAAGTTGTTTTCAGAGTAGTCTCTAATCCTCAGACCTGCAGAACTGAAAAGCCTCTGCAATGGAAACCTGGTTGATAGGATGAAATGTTCTATAGCCATTAAAAATGATATTCATACATTTGTTTTAAGTAGGAAAGTGCATAGTAATAAGTTATATAAAGGGTGGGATACAAAAGTATGTGGGAACACAGTTATCCAAAAGCCAGGCCTAACAAGTCAATTCCAACTCTCATAGCGACTGTATAGGACAGAAGAGAACTGCCCCATAGGGTTTCCCAGACTGTTTCCAATCCTTGGGGGAACAGACTGCTACATCTTTCTACATCAAACCCCAATCTTTCAGTTCATAGTTGAGTGCTTAACCACTGTGCTACCAGTGCTCTGTAAGAGTGTTGTTGTTGTTGTTAGGTGCCACTGAGTCAGTACCGACTCATAGTGACCCTATGTACAACAGAACGAAACACTGCCTGGTGCTGGGACAACCTCACAATTGCTGCCACACTTGAGACCACTGGTGCTGCCACTTTGCCAGCCCATCTTTCTGGGGGTCTTCCTTTTTTTCTCTGACCCTCCACCTTACCAAATATAATATCTTTCTCCAGTGACTGGTCCCTCCTGACAATATGTCTGAAGTATGAGAGATGAAGTTTGGCCATCTTGGCCTCCAAGGAGCATTCTGGCTGCACTTCTTCCAACACAGATCTGTTGGTTCTTTTGGCAGCCCATGGCACTTTCAATATTCTCCTCCAACACCATAACTCAAAAGCATCAGTTCTTCTACGGTCTACCTTATTTACTGTCCAGCTTTTGCATGCATATGAGGTTACTGAAAATACCATGATTTGGCTCAGGTGCACCTTAGTCCTCAAGCTGACATCTTTGCTCTTCAACACTTTAAAAAGGTCTTGTGCAGCAGATTTGCCTAATGCAATATGTCGTTGGCTTTCCTCACTGCTGCTTCCATAAGTGTTGATAGTTGATCCAAGATGAATGAAGTCCTTGACAATGTCAATCTTTTCTCCACTGGTACGAATGTTGTTTATTGGTTTTTGTTTTCATTACACTGAGATGCAATCCATACCTAAGGCTGTGCTCTTTGATCTTCATCAGTAAATACTTCAAGTCCTCTTCACTTTCAGCAAGGAAGGTTGTTTCATCTGCATATCTCAGGTTGTTAATGAGTCTTCCTCCAATTCTGATGCCACGTTTTTCTTCATATAACGTAGCATCTCGGATTATTTGCTCAGCATACAGGTTGAATAAGTATGGTAAGAGAACACAACCCTGTCGCACACCTTTCTTCATTTTAAACCATTCAGTGTTCCCATGTTCTGTTCGAACAACTGCCTTTTGGTCCATGTACAGATTCCTCATGAGCACAATTAAGTGTTCAGGATTACTCATACTTAACAATGTTGTCCATGCTTTTCATGATCCACGCAATTGAAAGCCTTTGCATAGTCAATAAAGCACAGGTAAACATCTTTCTGATATTCTCTGCTTTCAGCCAAGAGCCATCTTATATCAGCAATGATATCCCTCATTCCACAGCCTCTTCTGAATCCAGCTTGAACCTCTGGAAGTGCTCTGTCGATGTATGCTTGCAGCCATTTCTGTATTACCTTTAGTAAAACTTTACTCACTTACATGGGATATCAAAGATATTGTCCGATGATTTCCGCATTCCGTTGGGTCACCTCTCTTTGGAATGGGCACAAATACAGATCTCTTCCAATCAACTGGCCAGATACTTGTCTTCCAAATTTCTTTGCATAGATGAGTGAGTGCTTCCTGTGCCGCCTCACTTTCTTGAAAGATTTCAATTATGCTTGTCGTTGTGGTGTGTTCTTGAGTTGGTTCTGACTCACAGCGACCCTATATAGGGTTTCCGAGGAGCAGCTGGCAGGTTTGAACTGCTCACCTTGAGCTTCACAGTCCAGCGCTTACTTCTTGTTTTTGTAAAGTGCCGTCGAGTCAGTTCTGACTCATAGTGGCCCTTTGCATACTTCCCAAGGAGCAGCTGGTGGGTTTGAACTGCCAACCTTGATGGTTTGCATACCAGTGCTAACCCTATAGCACCACACTAAGAGTCCAGCGCTTACATAGTGCAGGTGAAAGTTGGCAGGTGCCCCCTTAGAGGCTACTTCAGACAGCCCTTTCCACTTTCTAAATGTCCCTGAATGCTCAGCCTGGAATTTTTGTCTTCAGTTTCTCACAAAGACATGTACACAGACACACCTGTACATTTCATTAAAGAGCCCAGGTGGCTCAGTGGGTGAGCACTTGGTTGATAGTTGGTAATTTGAACCCACCTGCTGCTCCATTGGAAGAAACATGTGACAGTCAGCTTCCTTAATGGTTGGTTGGTTGGTTGTGTGCTGTGGAGTCAGTTCTGACTCATAGCGACCCTGTACAGGGTTTCCAAGGCTGTAAATCTTTATGGAAGCAGAAAGCTTCATCTCTCTCCCACAGAACGGCTGGTAGTTTTAAACTGCTGACCTTGAACTTAGCAGCCCGCTTCATAACCACTACGCTACCATAGCTGCTTCGGAAACACCTTGGAGCACTTCTACTCTGCCCTAGAGAGGGGCCATGAGTCAGAACCAACTCATCATTTGTTTTTAAACTAATGGAATCCTAAGTAGCGCCCTTCTTTGTTTTCTTTCTTGGCACTCCCTCCTGCCCCCCCCCCCCCCCCCCCCCCCCCCACACACACACACACACATGTCCAGGCTAGAGTTCTCCTAATTCTCTTTAAGTGCTTGCGTCCTCTTGTGTTATGCAGACAGAAAGTTTCCTACTGAGAGCTGCTGACTTTCTTCCCAGTTTTCCTGGTGTGGGACAAGGATGCAGCCACCATCTGGAGCATCTTTTCTTACGTGCTGAGGATCTGACTTCCAGGAGTTGGGCTGCTGTTTACACTAGAATCTGTGTTTATTTTGAGTGTGTGGTTTTAGAGCTGTTGCTGTTAGTAATGTACAAGACTTTTCTTTCTTGTGGACAATAGTCTTGCACTAGTGTCGTTTTAAATTCTTGTTAGTCCGATGCGTGGAAGTGATGGCTCCTGCCACTTTCATGTGCATTTCCCTCCTCGCCAGTGAGCGTCAAATATCTGTTGTTTAGGTTTGTTGGCTTTGGTGGTGCAGTGGGTTAATCACTGAGCTGCTAATTGTAAGGTGATTAGTTCAAACCCAGCAGCTGCTTCGAAGGAGAACGATGAGCCTGCTCCCATACGCAGCTCCAGTTTGGGAAGTGCTGCGGAGCAGTGCTCTGTTCTATATGGTGGCGGGTTTGTTTTTGTTCGGCTTTGATGTTTTTTGCAAAGCTTCATATTATTTGTTCATTTTCTTGTTGAATTATTTGTCTGCTTGTCGATTTGTGAGGGTTCTCAATATTTATTAGCCATTAACCTTTCGTTTCTCTGCATTGTAGACTCCCCCCCAAAGTTGTTCGTCTATTATCTATTATAATACAAAGCTTTAGAATGTTTACATTGTCCAATGTCTTTTTCCTGATTTTGTTTGTCTACCTCTCCATGTCTGGATTTTCTGTGTTTTTAAAGATCTTTGCCAATTTGAGATTGCAGACACGGTCTTTATTTTCCTGTAAGATTTTTATTGTTTACAGTGAAGACTTTCTCCATCTGGAACTTATTTTCATTAGTCTGTGGTATAAGAAAGACATAGATCCAATTTTTCTTTCTTCCGGATGGTTGCCATCTTTCTCACGGATCCTTGGGGCCTTTTATCTCTGGGTTGCAATTCATTTTTGTCCCATTTACTTAGCACAAAGATGGGTTGCTCTAGACCAAAGCACGCAATTGCGATTAAGAAAACTTGGCTGATTTCTTCCAGTGTCCAAGGGGCCCTGACCATTGCATCTGTAAATGATGGTGGTGGTGGTGGTAGTGGTGTGCGGTGGAGTTAATTTTGATTCATGGTGTCTAGGGTTTCCAAGGCTGTAAATCTCTATGGTAGCAGAAAGTCTCGTCTTTTTCAGCAGAGCAACTTGTGGATTTGAACTCCTGACATTTTGGTTAGCAGCCCTACGCATAGCCACTGTGCCACCAAGGCTCCTTAAAATGATGGTAGATCATTTCTTCCCAAATAATTGAGAAGAAATTTCCATCAAGTCCACTCTCTGTCTCTTTCCCTTCCTCCTCTTCCTCTTTTACATAGGAATCGTAACATTTAGATTACTCTGTGAAGCAGCAACATAATGAAGCCCATATGCGGCCCACTGACAGCACTTAGCCACAACAACAACAGTGAAATAGCAACAACAAACCTGACCATATACTATGGACATCATTGCCAGGTCAATGGGCCACATACGGGCATCATTATGTGTAATTAAAAAAGCAAAACCATTGCAAATTCCATTGGATGATTTCATCAGTAATGAGGCACATCTGAATTCAAGGCTGTTGAACTGGGGCTGGGCGGGGAGATACTTGCTAGAATTGGTTAGATATGCCATCATCTCATTCTTTTAAATTCTTCCGTAATATTTTGTACTATGGAGAAACTGTCGGCTCTTAACCTGTTTTCCTGTTAATGGATGTTCAGGTTGTTTCTCGTTTTGGTTTGGTTTGTTTTTGCTCTTGTAAACCGCGCTTCAGGAAACATGCTTGTATATGTGTAGGAGAGTGAGTCAAACAGTTATTGCTGCCAAATCATGGATACCTTTATTAAACAAAAATATAAAAACTATTTTTCCACTTAATCTCCATCGGAGTCCTGGTGTGGCCCTGTGGGCTAATGCGAAGTCATTTGAACTGCAAGGTCGGTGGTTCCAGCTGCTCCTTGGAAACCCTATACAGGGTTGCTATGGGTTGGAATCGACTCGACGGCACTTAACAACAACAGGTCTATACGGGGAGCATAGAGACTCTTTAGAATAATAAGCACTGGACAGGGAACCACAAGATCAATGGTTTGAACCCACCAGCTACTCATAAGAGAGGACAATGAGGCTTTCTGCTCCTGAAAAGATTTACAGCCTCGGAGACACTACACAGACAGTTGCATGTTTCTTTTCAATATTCTTTGAGTTTTAGGAACAAAACGAAGTTTGAAGGGGCAGGATTAGAGCTGTAGGCTGGATGGGCTAAGCTTTCCCCATGGAAGTCTTGTGGGACAGCTCTTGCTATCCTTGAAGAATGAGCAGCTATTTTGTCACGATGGAAACAATTCCTCAGTGCCATTTTCCTGGCTTTTTGTTACCAATGCAGTTTTTGGTTTTCTTTGTACATTTCCAATAAGCCCTGATCATCGCCCTTTGTCAAGAAAATCATACCAGTATTAGGAGCCCTTTGCAGTCCCCATAAAGTCACTATAATTTTCTGAGCTGACTTCTCTGCCTTGACCTCAGTGACCCAGAAGATCCCCTCAGAAGCCACTGTTTTCATTGTATCTCTCTCTCTCTTTCTCTTTTTTTAACTTTCTATTGTGAATTAGGAGTCCTGGTGTGGCGCTGTCAGTTAATGTGTCAGACTGCAAGTTCGGTGGTTCAAGTTCACTAGCTGCTCCTTGGAAACCCTATACAGAGTCGCTGTGGGTCAGAATCTACTCGACGGCATTTAACAGTAATAATAACATTGTGAATTAAGTGAAGGTTAACAGACAACATCATCAGCTTTACTTTCACCGATGTGTTTCATTTCAGTTGATTACCATCCCCTCCCGGCCACAACAGTTTTAGCTCAGTGCTGCCTTGTGGCTTCCTTTTTTCGCCATACAGTTCACAAATGAACAAAGCAAAAATATTTGATGTACACATACAAAACAAAAGATACATATTCATTGAAATCCCCAAAGGGCACATTCTGTAAACCAGCCTCCTGCCTGCAGGCACACAGCTTACTCAGTTCATGGGCCTGGAGCCTGCAGCTGCTCTGTCTCTCCATGCCACCGCCTCTGCCACCATCTCCTGCTTTTCTAGGTAGCATTGCACACTACACTCATACCCTTGAGTGGATCTCTTTTTGGAAGGCACCCTCACAAGACTACGACAAGTGTATCTTGGCAAAAACTTGTCTGCAGCCGATCAATGATGGTAAAGACCCGTTTGTTTGGAATAAGCCTGCACACGTGTGAGCTGTAATCCAAGTAGCTGTGCATTTTGAGTTAATACGTCTTTGGAGTCTGGTGTGGTGCTGTAGGATAAACGCTGGACAGCTAATCACTAGATCAGTCAGTTCAAACCCACCATCTGCTCCTCAGAGATCCTACATAGTGTCACTGTAAGTAGGCAACTGCTTGACACTTAGTAACAACAGCAACACACATCTTTACTGTTAGCTCGTTTGTTGATTTATTTAGCCTTTTTGTTTTGAGGTAACTGTAGATTCATATGCAGTTGTGAGAAATAACGCAGCCAGGTCCCGGGTAGTCTCTGTGGAGTTTCCTCCAGTGGTCGCACCTTGTAAATCTGTAGTATAATGTCTCAGCCAGGATTCACACTGATAAAAATCCTCCCATGGTATTCAGATTACCCTCGATGTATTTGTACTGACTTCTCGCTCGCTCGCTTTCTCTGTTTAGTCCTTGTGTAGGTTTGTTTGAGGAGCCCCGGTGGTACAGTGGTTCAGCACTGTATGGCAATGGGTGTGGGGTCTGTTTTTTTAAAACCCCAAACAAATAGCTTTTACTGTTACAATGCCCTGGTGTGGTGCTGTAGGATAAGCACTGGACTATTAACCACAAGGTTGGCTGTTCAAACCCACCAGCTGCTCCTTGGATACCCTATACAGGGCTGGATACCCTATACGAGATTGCTGTGTCGGAACCACTTGCCGGCACTTAACAACCACAATCATGTGTTTTATTACAGTATGCTTTATAGGTTAGAAAATGTTCTAGCTCTGCTGTTCGTTACTTAGCATTATAGTCTAAGCTTTAAAAATGTTAGTCCAAGTTCTCGTTGAGAAGATTTGCTGTTTTTCTTCACCATATTTACACTTTATAATCCTATCTTGTCATCCTTTATCTGTAGCATGACATGGCAGTATTTCTGGTTCTTGAACCATGAATAATTTTTTCATGTTTATTTTAGAAAATGAGCTAAGTTAAGAAAAATGTAGAGGAAAGAAAAAACCAAAACATATCCAAATGGTTCTTAATTTCTCCCATGATTCCCTTCAGAATTCTTTTGTGTTTTTTCTCCTCAACAGTTGGGAGCACGCTGAGTACGTATTTTCATACCTTGCTTGCTTTTCATTTTACATGATAAACACGTTAGCTTATCAATATCAGCTATTGATGAATGTTTTAAGGGCAGCATTTGATTATGTGCTGTGCTATCATTTGTTTGATCAGTTCCCCAAGTGATAAATATATTAGGTAGTCTGTGACTGTTCATGAATGTAAATGACATGTTGAATATCTTTATTCCTTTTTTTTCTTTTTAACCTTTTATTTTGTGAATCGAGTGAAGGTTGGCTGACAGAGCAGATCATCACTTTTATATTCAACAAATCATTTATTTACTTTCATAACAATGATTGAAGTCCCTTCCATGTAGCATTGGATGGCTGGCTGGCTGTGTGCCGTGGAGAGTGGTTCCGACTCATAGCGACCCTGTACAGGGTTTCTGAGGCTATAAATCTTTACAGGAGCAGAACGTCTCATCTTTCTCCTGCGAAACAGCTGGTAGTTTTGAGCTGCTAAGCTTGCGGTTTGCAACTACTACGTTACCAGAGCTCCATGTAGCACTAGTTAACAGTATTTACCTCTGTTCACTTTAACTCTTGAATTCCTCCCTGTGTCTCTCACTACCTTCATCTTCCCTCTGCCAACCTCCCTCTTGTTATATATTGCCTGCCCCATCACCCCTGTTAACATGTGTCTGCCCTCTAGCCCATGAATCACTGAATATCTTTATTCTTAAATCTCTTCTGATTTGTAGTTTATAGTGTAGGAATAATTTCTGCCTTTCTACAGGGCAAAGGGCATGACCTTTTTTGAAAGCTTACTTTATAAAACATAAATCATTCAGAGGGCATGATCCTTTTGAAATGATCGTCATGCAATGGCTTGCCTTTAGCAATGCTGGCAGATTATTATACGGTCTTAAATCTGAGATATGACGAATACTATACTATTATGTGGTTGATTATTCTATAATTGGCTTTGAGTAAGGTGACATTGTGGAGTCCTGCTGTGGTGCTGTGGGTTAATGTGTCAGACTGCAAAACCATTGAAACTGCGAGGTCGGCAGTTCAAGGTCACCAGCCACTCCTTGGAAACCCTATACAGGGTCGCTATGGGTCGGAACTGACTCAATGGCACTTCACAACAACAACAAGGTGACATTGTAGCTTTACATAGAGGGGAATCTAGCCCATTTTCACGTTTGTCCCTGATTTTCTCTAAAAGGTCTCCCAGTACATCTGAAGTGTGGAGTCCCAGTATGGTGCTGAACGATAAAACACTGGACTGCAAGGTTGGTTTGAACCACATTGTTGACGGTTCAAACTCACCAGCTGGTCTTCGGAACCCCTCTACAGGGTCCCTGAGTCAGAACTGACTCGATGGCACTTAACAACAACAACAACAACAACAACAGTTTTGGTCCAGTTAAGGGATCAGTTTAGATTTTGCCCTTGTGCCATATATTCATTGCAGTGCACCACTTATTATAGGCTATGTCTGGTTTTCTAACATTTGCCGTAGCAAAGTACAGCATTCTTAGGGCTCTTCTTTGAGATTAATGCGGCTGGTTGAACAATCTTGAGATCTAGGTCAGAGCCCAGGAAAACAAACGCTTGCAGGATCTGAGTGAGTGTGAAGTCCAGCTATGCTGGTCTTGTGGTCAGTTTAACATTTAGCCGGAGGTGGTTATTTCATTTTCCATTTCTTAACTCCTTCGGCACTCTGATGTAGAGTGACCCTCTATAGGTGCCTGGGATGAGCAGACAGCTTCATCTTTCTCCCTTGGAGCTAGTGGTGGTGGGTTTGGACTGCTGACTCTACTGTGAGCTGCCCACCGCCTAACAGAAGTATACAATTCTGTGATTTACTTTCATAAATTCATACTCATAGAGCTGTGTTCCTATCACCACAACTCCATTCTAGAACATTTTCATCACCCTGGAAAGTTTCCTCATTCCTGTTGGTAGATAATCCACGATCCCAACCCCAGTCCTCAGCTGCTCCTAGTTGACTTTCTCCTTGGGTTTGCCTGTTTCAGACATTTCATACTTGTAGAATCATGTACCTTTTAGTGACTGGCTCACCTGTGCCCTAGCATGTATCAGTACTTCATTCCTCTTATTGATGACTGGTATCTGATGTGGAACTGTAGGATAAGCACTGGATTGCTAATTGCAAGGTTAGCACTTCAAATGTAACAGCTGCTCCTCAGAAGCTATATGCAGGGTCTCCATGAATTGGAAGCAACTCGATGGCACTTACAAACATTTCCACCAGGAGCCCTGATGTGGATAAACACTGGACTGCTAACTGCAAGGCTGGTGGTTTGAGCCTATCAGCTGCTTTTTGCTCCTGTAAAGAGTTATAGCCTTGGAAACCCTATACAGGGTCTCTGTGAGTGGAACCAACTTGATGGCACTTAACAACAACAACAACAACAACAAAGTATTCCATTATGTTGGGCATATTTCTATTCTTAGGTCTTTTATTTGTAGGCTACTGTGTAGGAATCATCTCTGCCAGTCAAATCCATGAGGTAGAAGAGAAGGACATCATGGTAAAGGGGAGGGTCAGCTTAAACGAGGAAGACCCGCAATGAAATGGATTAACACTGTAGCTGTGGTGGGCTCAAATATGGCAGTGATTGTGCGGGTGGCCCAGGACCAGGTAGCATTTCACTTTGCTGTCATTTGTAATTCCCCTCTTCATCACAGATGGACATTGGGTCGCTTCCAGTTTTTGGCTATTATAAATAATAGTTGCTGTTTTATAGAAATTTGAGACAGTAGATATAAAATTATGAAGAAAGTCACACTGGGAAATTATGAAAGTTCTCAATACAGAAATGGCTACAATCAATACATTGACAGAGAACTTCCAGAGGT